>NC_134561.1:25052205-25355235 GCF_025594145.1 Primulina tabacum | reverse complement strand
GTTTTTTGTTCTATTGTTAAGATTTGTCAAGTTAAGATTTATTTCATGTGTCACATATTAGTAGTAAGTCGCAGCAAGCCTGGGAACGATCCAACTCATCTGGTAAAAAAAATAAGATTATAATTATGTTACGTGCATAAAAATATAAAATGCTTATTTTTTAGATATATGCGATATGTCTTGTGGCCACCTTATGCTTATGGGTTTGGAAGTCGGTAGAAACAACCGAGGACCTCTCCGCCCGGTGACTTACGACCGGTTTATGATTATGTATGGGTACGGACATCCAGTCCAAGGGCTGTGATTGATCTCTACCGCCCAGTATACTGTGGTTTAGTCTGATCAGGCGCTTACGCTATGTTATGGGCCACTAGCTTAGAAACATTATCTCTATAAGAAAATTATGATATGTTATGACAGAGCTCTATTGAGCAAAGCTTTTACGTAAGATTTTTAGATATGCACGTAGTTATAATTATTCTTGATATGATTTTTACCGTACGCTTTACGATACTTTATTTTTACGTTGCATGCGATTTTATGATATATTTACTTGTTATTCACGATATATACATGTTGAGTCTTTAGACTCACTAGACTTGATTGTTGTAGGTATTGATGAGGTCGGGACCGCGGACGGAGACCAGTGAGAGATCTTGGGACAGCAGTAGTAAACCCGAGGACCTCATGATTTAATTTATGCACCTTTTATTATTCAAACTCAGTTTAATACGTTGGATTATTTTTAAGTTGATGTTTACGTTAAATTATTTTTAAATTGTTGGTTGAAAACAATATTTGCTTCCGCTGTTATTTTGAAGTTAAAATTATTTACATATTTACTTTAATTAAATGAGACAAGATAATTATCTATTTAGAAAATTTTTAATAATTCCGCAAAATTATGAATACGAAATACGGGCCTTTACACTGGAGTTGCCGGATCGAACGATCAAGCCATGTTTTGAAAGGTTGACGCGATAGGAACTCCTTGGTGTCTAGCAATCGTTGGTCTTGTGCAGCTTGCATGGAGCTAAAGCCGTGTGTCTAGTGTGTCAAGTAGAGTCCCTAGGTGGTCAAGGAGAGGTCGGTCCATGGCTGGTACGTTGGGTGTGGTTAGTGGAGTGAGTTTTAGGGAAGGTATTGCACAAGGGAGGGAAATTGGAGAGGCCGAGAGTTATGCTATTTTTTTCTGGAATTTTCAGCCGTGGGTTTAAGGGATTGGTTATATTGTTTTATGAATTTTAAGTGTTTGTAAGATATGGTAAAAAGTTTGGGAAAATTCGGTTAAGTTTCGAATCGATTCGGGTTAAAACCGGAACACCGGTACAAGTTTTAAAACAATTCGGTTAAGTTATGATATGGGCTCGAGTTTACGTCTAAGAAATACTTTTAAATATGTTTTGGGACATTTTTAGGATTTTGGTAAGTTTCGGATAAAAATAAGGAGTTTTGAATTTATCCGGGATTTAATCGCCGTACGAAACGTTAATTACAGGATTAATTGAAACGCCTAGATTTAAACTTAATAAAATTATGGAAAATTATATTTAAGCTCAAATAATTATTAGAAGTCTAAGTTTTCAAATTGGGAATTTTATGCTAAGGTTTGGTTTAATTCGAGATTAAAACGCATTAATAGGTTATATTTAAAGATTAATTTAAAAGTCATAGATTTAAGCCAAATAAAAAAATGGGAAAGTTCTTGTAAGCTTAAATAATTATTTGGGACGTGTTAGAGTCAATGAAATTAAAAAAATGTCAAAGAAGTGAAATTTTACTTCTAGGGGTGGTAATTTTTTGGTTTCCAGGGGCAAAATGGTCATTTTGCACCCGTGGTGAGATTTTGGTCAAGGCAGCGCCCTGAGCACATTTTATCATATTTTAAATGTTCATGCATCACGTTTACGATTTTTACGCTATTATAATAATTATGGTGCATGCTTGGTTTAAAGGAATTAAGAGAGAAAAAGTAAGAAAGTGAAGAGCACTCCGTCTCCGCCACGCCGCGTCGTCGTTTTGTTTGTTTTCTTTCAAAACAAACCAAGGCATGTTTATACCTTCTTTCACTCTTCAATCAAGCCATATAGGTATTTTTAAATATCGCAAGTACATGATTTTAATGCAAGAAGATCGAAATTGTTCATATTTAATTATGTTGGTTAATTATATTACGTGCATAGAAAATATTCATTTTGAGATTTATGCGATATTGCTTGTGGCCATTTACTATCATGGGATTATTACTTCACCCGGTCGCCAGTTATCGGTCATGGGAGCATTACTAAATCCGGTCGCCAGTTACCGGTCAGTTCAGTTTCACCCAGTATACTGTGGCATTAGTCTGATCAGACAAAAATTACTAAACCCGGTCGCCAGTTACCGGTCAGTTCAGTTCAGTTCAGGGGCCACTTGCGTAGACCATAATCTCACCAGAATATTATTACATGCTATTTCATTACAGGGCTCCAAGGAGCAAACATTTTCATTTATGATTTTCAGTTCAGTTATGCACATATTATAATTACTCATGATCAGTTATTTTCACTTGATTCCTCATGGCATGATATTTCCACTTCGCATGAGATTTTATTATTATTACTTGTTATCTACGATATATGCATGCTGAGTCTTTAGACTCACTAGACTTGATTGTTGTTGGTGCTGATGATGTCGGGATCGAGGGCGGGGACTCGTGAGCCAGCTCGAGCCGGCAGTAGTAGAACCCGAGGACCTTAGTGCAGCATTTATTATTATTCGATTGCGCAAACATTTTAATTATTGTTGGAAAAACTTTTTACTGTCATTTCGAAAATGTTAATTTCTTCCGCTGCCACTTTGAACATCAATTTTTATTTATCAGTTAATTTATGAATGAGGCAATTTTAATTATTTAAAAAGAAAAATTTTAAATTTTCCGCAAATTTCCAAGTAAGGATTTTTAGGTCTTTACAGCTGGGTATCAGAGCAATGGTTCTGTATAGGGTCGTACTACTACTAATCTCGGGAAGCTCACTAAGTCACGTCTTCGGTTTGTAAGTTTTACGTTTACGCATTTTATTTAATGCATGAATTATTTTCAACAGCATGATTTCATGAGATATGTTGCGCCCAGATTTTTATTGCTCAGTATTTAAATTTAAATTAATGATGGAATTATGCATGTTAGTTACGTATGGGTTATGTATGGAACAGTATGCCCCCTAGACGCCTCCTCCAGCGTACTAGAAATGATGAGCCTCGCCAAGAGGACAGGGAGGAGAAGAGGCAGGAGAGAGACCTACCACCTCCACCACCCGCTCCACCTGACATGAGTGCCCAGATGCTAGCTGGGATGACTCAGTTCTTCGCACAGTTTGCGGGGAACCATGCTGTGGCGACCAAGCCGACAGGGCCCGAGGCTGTATATGAGAGATTTATGAAGATGCGTCCGAAGGAGTTTTCAGGGACGTCAGACCCCATGATTGCCGAGGGCTGGATCAAGTCTCTCGAGGTTATCTTCGAGTTTATGGAGCTTGGGGATTCAGATCGAGTTCGTTGTGCCTCTTATTTGTTCGGAGGAGATGCCCGCTTATGGTGGGAAGGAGCTTCACACTGACTTGGGCATGCTTCACGGAGATATTCTACTCCAAATATTTTACTGAGGAAGTGCGCACCAGGTTGACTACTGAGTTCATGAGCCTGAGGCAGGGAGAGATGACTGTTACGGAGTTCGTCCGTAAGTTTGAGAGTGGTTGTCATTTTGTGCCCCTAATCGCGAATGTTGCTAAAGCCAAGTTGATGCATTTCTTGGTGGGTCTACGGCCGATCTTGCGCCGTGATGTTAGGGTATCTGACCCTACTTCTTATGAGGTCGCTGTCTCCAAAGCTCTAGCCGCAGAGCAGGATCAGCGTGATATCGAGAGAGACCGCCAGGGCAAGCGCCCAGTCCAGGTACCACACCGCCCTCCTCCTCAGCAGCATCAGCATAAGAGGCCTTTTCACGGCCCGCCCAGAATCAGAGGAGGACCTCAGCAGCAGCAGCAGGGACGCGCAGTCCCGAGGCCATTTGAGCACCCAGTCTATCCCAAGTGCTCACACCGTCATCCTGGAGCATGCATGTACGGCTCAGGGAAATGTTATAAGTGTGGCAGCACAGACCACGTGCTGCAGCAGTGCCCCCGGAGGAACCTGCCTACCCAAGCTAGAGTTTTTGCTCTCCATGCTGCGGAGACGAACCCCGATACCATGTTGTTGACAGGTACCTTACAGCTTTAAGTTTATATTTGCATTCCAATGTTTTGGGAACCGGGATTAAAATTTTGAACTTAGGAATTGCGATAGGATTGCATGCTCTACTCAGTATTATTTCCGGGATTAGGATAGAAGAACTCTGACCTTTGCATGCCTATAAGCTTAGCTTTTGTGATTATTAGATTCAACTTAGTGTTCCGAACTTTCAGGGAGAATTTTCATAGCTGGCTCAGCTACCAAAGACCTGATAGATTCAGGGGCTACCCATTCATTTATTTCAGAGGTCTTTGCGAATTTTCTCAAAGTTAAGACCATCGGGCTAGATGTATCCTATTCGGTATCATTGCCTTCCGGAGAGGAGATCACAGCCACCAATGTGATCCGAGACATAGACCTTGAGTTGCATGGAAATCTTGTTTATGCGTATCTTATCTTATTGTCGATGCCATAGTTTGACATCATTCTGGGATGGACTGGCTATTGCGGAACAGAGTTTTGATCGACTTTCAGCAGAGATCTATTCTAGTTCGATCGCCTGGAATGACGCAGTTCTTATTTGAGCCGGACAGGTACTTTCCTTTACCGCGCATTATTCCTTATGTCTAGGCTAGGAAGCTCATGCATAGAGGGTGTCGGGCATTTTTAGCAACTTTTATATCTTTCCCCGAGGCACCCAGTCAGTCAGCTTCAGATGTTCCGATTGTTAGAGATTTCCTAGACGTTTTTCCTGAGGATGTCTCTGGTATGCCACCCGAGAGAGAGGTGGAGTTTTCTATCGAGCTTATGCTAGGTACGGCTCCGATCTCAAAAGCACCGTAGCGACTTGCACCGACAGAGATGGCAGAGCTTAAGAAGCAGATTCAGGAACTTGTTGACAAGGAGTTCATTCGCCCGAGTTTTTCACCATGGGGCGCACCAGTCTTATTTGTCAAGAAGAAGGATGGCTCTATGAGACTTTGTATTGACTACCGGGAGTTGAACAGGGTTATAGTGAAGAATAAATACCCACTTCCGAGGATTGAGGATCTGTTTGACCAGTTGCAGGGAGCTTCGATTTTCTCTAAGATTGATCTGCGTTCAGGTTATCACCAGTTGAGGGTGAGAGACGCCGATGTTTCGAAGACAACTTTCAGGACTCGTTATGGTCACTACGAGTTCCTTGTGATGCCGTTCGGTTTGACGAATGCTCCAGCGATCTTCATGGATCTCATGAATTGCGTATTTCAGCCGTACCTCGATCAGTTTGTGATAGTGTTCATAGACGACATTCTCGTCTACTCCAAGAATCGGGAGGATCACAGTAGGCATCTGACCACAGTGTTGCAGACATTGCAGAAGCACAAATTATTCGCAAAGTTCAGTAAATGCTAATTCTGGTTAGAGAAAGTGGCATTCTTAGGCCACATTGTTTCCAGCAGTGGCATTGAGGTAGACCCAGCAAAAGTTGCAGCAGTCAGAGATTGGGTTGTGCCACAGAATGCATCAGAGATCCGCAGTTTTCTTGGACTAGCAGGATATTATCGGAAGTTCATTAAAGGATTCTCCTCGATTGCAGTTCCACTCACAGCACTGACAAAGAAGAATGTGAAATTTGTTTGGAGCGAGGAGTGTCAGAAGAGCTTCGATACTTTGAAGCAAGCTCTTATCTCAGCACCAGTTTTGGCCGTGCCGTCAAGGTCCGGTGAGTTTGTTCTGTATACCGATGCTTCGAAGCTTGGCCTTGGCGCCGTATTGATGCAGCATGGGAAGGTGATAGCTTATGCTTCTAGACAGTTGAAAACCCATGAGAAGAACTACCCTACCCATGATCTAGAGTTGGCCGCAGTAGTTTTTGCCTTGAAGATTTGGAGGCACTATCTGTATGGAGAGAAGTGCCAGATCTTTACCGACCACAAGAGCCTCAAGTATTTCTTTACGCAGAAGGAGCTGAATATGCGTCAAAGGCGTTTGTTGGAGCTTGTGAAGGACTATGATTGTGACATTAGCTACCACCCGGGTAAAGCTAATGTAGTTGCGGATGCATTGAGCAGGAAAGTTGCAGCGATGGCCCATTTGACAGTTTCGAAACCTCTTCAGTTTGAAATGCAGAGGTTTGATCTTGAGACTTATCCTCGAGGTAGAGTTCCCCGTCTATCTACTTTGACCATTCAGTCTTCCCTTCTGGACCGTATTCACAGTGGTCAGTCAGCAGATGAGCAGTTGGCCAAGTGGAAGCAGAGAGATGAGGCCAAGGGCAGTGTCTTGTATTCAGTCAGCGATGGTATTGTCAGATACCGGGACAGGATATGGGTCCCTAGCAGTGATTCTATCCGAGCAGATATCTTATCAGAAGCCCATATGTCGCCGTACTCCATTCACCCTGGGAGTACGAAGATGTACAAAGATCTACACTTGTTGTATTGGTGGCCGGTGATGAAGAAAGATATTAGACAGTTTGTATCCGAGTGTCTGACTTGCCAGTTAGTGAAGGCCGAGCATCAGAGACCAGCAGGTTTGCTCAAGCCTCTTCCTATTCCCGAGTGGAAGTGGGAGAACGTTAGCATTGATTTTGTGACCGGATTGCCGAAGTCAGCCAGAGGATCGAATGCTATTTGGGTGATTGTAGATCGTCTTACCAAATCAGCGCACTTCTTGCCTATTAAGACGACTTTCACCATGGTTCAGTATGCAGAGTTGTATATCCGAGAGATAGTCCGACTCCATGGTATTCCAGTTTCTATCGTATCTGACAGAGATCCAAGATTGACTTCCTCATTTTAGAAGAGTTTGCATTCGACTATGGGGACGAAGTTGCTGTTTAACACAGCTTTCCATCCGCAGACAGATGGGCAGTCAGAGCGAGTCATTCAGATTTTGGAGGATCTTCTCCGTGCTTGTGTGATTGATTTCTCAGGGAGTTGGGAGTCGAACTTGCCATTGGTTGAGTTCACCTATAACAACAGCTTTCAGTCGTCTATAGGAATGGCTCCGTATGAAGCATTGTATGGTCGCAAGTACAGATCTCCTGTTCATTGGCATGAAGTAGGAGAGAGAGCAGAGTTGGGTCCAGATATTATTCAGCAGACTATCGATGTAGTAGCCCTGATCCGTGATAGGATGAGGACCGCTCAGAGTCGACAGAAGAGTTATGCGGACCAGCGGAGGAGAGATTTAGAGTTTGCAGTGGGCTATCATGTTTTTGTGAAGGTAGCACCTATGAAGGGTGTCATGCGATTTGGGAAGAAAGAAAAGCTCAGTCCGAGATTCATTGGACCATTTGAGATCCTCGACAGGGTTGGGATGCTAGCCTATCGTGTTGCTCTTCCGCCGAATCTGGCCGGAGTACACAATGTGTTTCACGTCTCTATGCTGAGGAAGTATATGGCAAATCCTTCGCATGTCCTGAACTTTGAGCCATTGCAGCTTACTCCAAACCTGTCTTATGAGGAGAGACCAGTGCAGATCTTAGACAGACAGGAAAAGAAGCTTCGGAACAAAATGGTACAGCGAGTCAAAGTCAAATGGCTTAACCATTCCGAGGAGGAAGCTACGTGGGAGTCTGAGCCAGAGATGAGGAGTCGGTATCCCGAATTATTTGGTGAGTTTTAATTTCGAGGACGAAATTTCTTTTAGGGGGGAAGGATTGTAGAACCCGTAAATTGGACTGCGTATAAGCCATGCATAATTCTAGTATTTAAAATTTAAAATGATTTTATTTTATGAGTATTTAAATTCTTTTCTTTAAATTTATTTATTTTACGCAGTAGTTTAATTGTTATCTTTTCAGTTAAATAAGTGAGGCCGGACTGGAGATGGAGTATTGAGATAAGTTAATAAAGACTTATTTAAGAAGTGGTAATTTAGCATGTTAGTAAATATATTTTTTTAAAAAAAATTGGCATGCATGCAAGTTATTAAACTTCTTTGGTATTTTACTTAATTGTTTTTAAAGCATTAAATGCGTGTTTACTTCATTAATTTATGTTTAATTATTTTTATGCATTTTATGCATAATTCATGCATTTTAGAATTTAATTCATGAAATTTTAAAGGTTCATGTATTAAATATTTTTAAATTTCATTTCGCGCTCGAACGAGGATCGGAGACCAAAAAATGTTAAGAAATTTTTTTTTTAATTACATGATTCATTTTTATTAATTAAAATAAGATGTTTTAAAGGTATTTTTCTAAGATTGTGATTTATTGGGTATTTTTACCCGCATAATTTTAAATTTTAACGGTACGTAAATTTTATCGAATCGAGGAACTTTTTGAAGGTTCGGCTAATATTTTCGAAAACTTTTCAAAACGAAATATTTTTCGGGAGAACGTTTGGATTTAAAGGACCTATTTTTAAGATTATTGGGCATAAAACTCTTTTAATTTAAAATAAAAACTAATTAATCTAATTGTTAATATACATTAATAATTAAATAACCCTACACTTTTTAATTTACAATTCAACAACCGGCACACTTCCTTTTCAAGCCAAATATCATTGTTTCTTTTTCCCTTCATTAAATAGATATGGGTGTCTCGGTTCTACACTTGTCCTTGCAAAGAAAACTTCATCTTGAATCCTTCACATCGGTTTTGCTCTTCAAACATCTAAGGCACGCACGTACTTTCTTTTTCTCTTCATACACGCTGATAGTATACTGATCTTTATGAAAATGCATGAAAGTTTATAGATCCAGCCTTGTACATGCATGATTTTTCGGTTTTTCTTTGAATGCTTGCATTTTTCGGTTGCTACTCATAATCTTGCTGATGTGTGGTGCAAGGGGCTGCAGTATAAGGTTGTCAAGGGCCTGTACAGTCCATGGTTGTAGAGGTTTAGGTCCTGGTGTGAGCAGCTTGTTTGGGTTTTGATGATTAAGGGTGAGGGCCGATTGGTTGTGAGGTGTGTGGTTCGATCCAAGCTCCTATTACACCAGCTGTGCGAGGGCTTGATCCAGCACATGATCAGACCCTGGGGAGGTCTGAGATGGGGCTGGGATAGCTCGAACTACGCTGGAGTTGCCGGATCGAATGATCAAGCCATGTTTTGAAAGGTTGATGCGATAGGAACTCCTTGGTGTCTAGCGATCGTTGGTCTTGTGCAGCTTGCATGGAGCTAAAGCCGTGTGTCTAGTGTGTCAAGTAGAGTCCCTAGGTGGTCAAGGAGAGGTCGGTTCATGGCTGGTACGTTGGGTGTGGTTAGTGGAGTGAGTTTTAGGGAAGGTATTGCACAAGGGAGGGAAATTGGAGAGGCCGAGAGTTATGCTATTTTTTTCTGGAATTTTCAGCCGTGGGTTTAAGGGATTGGTTATATTGTTTTATGAATTTTAAGTGTTTGTAAGATCTGGTAAAAAGTTTGGGAAAATTCTGTTAAGTTTCGAATCAATTCGGGTTAAAACCGTAACACCGGTACAAGTTTTAAAACAATTCAGTTAAGTTATGATATGGGCTCGAGTTTACGTCTAAGAAATACTTTTAAATATGTTTTGGGATATTTTTAGGAGTTTGGTAAGTTTCGGATAAAAATAAGGAGTTTTGAATTTATCCGGGATTTAATCGCCGTACGAAACGTTAATTAAATGATTAATTGAAACGCCTAGATTTAAACTTAATAAAATTATGGAAAATTATATTTAAGCTCAAATAATTATTAGAAGTCTAAGTTTTTAAATTGGGAATTTTATGCTAAGGTTTGGTTTAATTCGAGATTAAAACGCATTAATAGGTTATATTTAAAGATTAATTTAAAAGTCATAGATTTAAGCCAAATAAAAATATGGGAAAGTTCTTGTAAGCTTAAATAATTATTTGGGACGTGTTAGAGTCAATGAAATTAAAAAAATGTCAAAGAAGTGAAATTTTACTTCTAGGGGTAAAATGGTAATTTTTTGGGTTTCCAGGGGCAAAATGGTCATTTTGCACCCGGGGTGAGATTTTGGTCAAGGCAGCGCCCTGAGCACATTTTATCATATTTTAACTGTTCATGCATCACGTTTACGATTTTTACGCTATTATAATAATTATGGTGCATGCTTGGTTTAAAGGAATTAAGAGAGAAAAAGTAAGAAAGTGAAGAGCACTCCGTCTCCGCCACGCCGCGTCGTCGTTTTGTTTGTTTTCTTTCAAAACAAACCAAGGCATGTTTATATCTTCTTTCACTCTTCAATCAAGTCATATAGGTATTTTTAAATATCGCAAGTACATGATTTTAATGCAAGAAGTTCGAAATTGTTCATATTTAATTATGTTCGTTAATTATATTACGTGCATAGAAAATATTCATTTTGAGATTTATGCGATATTTCTTGTGGCCACTTTACTATCATGAGATTATTACTTCACCCGGTCGCCAGTTATCGGTCATGGGAGCATTACTAAATCCGGTCGCCAGTTACCGGTCAGTTCAGTTTCACCCAGTATACTGTGGCATTAGTCTGATCAGACAAAAATTACTAAACCCTGTCGCCAGTTACCGGTCCGGTCGTCAGTTACCGGTCAGTTCAGTTCAGTTCAGGGGCCACTTGCGTAGACCATAATCTAACCAGAATATTATTACATGCTATTTCATTACAGGGCTCCAAGGAGTAAACATTTTCACTTATGATTTTCAGTTCAGTTATGCACGTATTATAATTACTCATGATCAGTTATTTTCACTTGATGCCTCATGACATGATATTTCCAGTATGAGATTTTATTATTATTACTTGTTATCTACGATATATGCATGCTGAGTCTTTAGACTCACTAGACTTGATTGTTGTAGGTGCTGATGATGTCGGGATCGAGGGCGGGGACTCGTGAGCCAGCTCGAGTCGGCAGTAGTAGGACCCGAGGACCTCAGTGCAGCATTTATTATTATTCTATTGCGCAAACATTTTAATTATTGTTGGAAAAACTTTTTACTGTCATTTCGAAAATGTTAATTTCTTCCGCTGCCACTTTGAACATCAATTTTTATTTATCAGTTTATTTATGAATGAGGCAAATTTAATTATTTAAAAAGAAAAATTTTCAATTTCCGCAAATTTCCAAGAAGGATTTTTAGGTCTTTACATAGAGTCTCAATGTTGTCCGGGGTCATAAGGACTAATGGTGTACAACCATAAACTAGAACGTTTCCACTCGATAAGTGAGAATCACTTGGAAAGTCCTTTATGGAGGGTTGTTCAGTGCATTCTATCAGGAGCACCTATCTGCATCCTCGGACATCACAATGTCCCCTACCAATGAAACATGGTACTCACATCGCAGATAATAGTCTCTAACTCGAGCGGCCTATATCCTTCTTAGCGGCGGCTGAATCGACTAGGAACTGTTTAGAATATACAGTATTTCAAATATGAGTTTCATGATACTCATCATATGAGCATCTCATATTCTTTCTACTATTTATATATATATTCAAAGACTTTATCTATGCAACTAGAATGGGTATACAGATAAAGAAGTGTCAAAATAATAATTTCAAATATTATTAAAATAAAGATCGTTTATACATAGAGTTTCATTGTGAATACTCGGCCAACACTTGGCTCGACGGGCACCTACTCTAACACTAATAACAACAATGCTATAAACCATAAATCGCAACTCTTAACATCAAAACTATACTTAAACTCAACCAAATAGTCAATAATCATACGAAATCTTAAACCGTACCGTACACCAGGCTTGACTATTAATAAAATCATTTTAATTTAAATACTAGGAATTATGCATGACTTATACGTAGTCTGATTTACGGGTTCTACAATACTAATTCTCGATGAGGAGGAAAATCAGGAATCTCATTGGAAAATACATCCGTGAACTCTTTCGCAACAGGAATATCCGATAGAGAGGGCTCGTTTTTAGATACATCAAAAACATAGATAAGAAAACCCTCATCCTCGCTAAATAAAAGCCGGGACATTTCCAAAGAGGATACCAGTGGAATTTTAGCTTGGGAACCCTTGCCATAAAAATTCCATTTGGGTCCATCGATAAGTCGAAATCGAACGACTCCATGGAAACAATCGACATTAGCTCAATTTTTCGTCAAGATATCCAAGCCGATAATACAATCAAAGTCGTGCATTGGAAGGACAATCAAATTCAAAAATATCACATTATCCTCGTATATCAATACACAATTATGCCCAACTTGCTCAGACAGAATAATCTTTCCTGCTGGTGTGGCTATCGACAAAGTATTATACATTGAAGTACACATAATATCATGGGATGCAACAAATGCATGAGATATGAATGAATGAGATGCTCCTGTAACAAATAAAACATTTGCAGGATAATCAGAAAGAATGCAAATACCTGAAATCACACCACCACGAGCTTCTTTTGCCCGATCCTCAGTCATGGCATACACTTTCACTTGAGGGCCTCGGCAAGTCTGACCACCAGGTCCTCGACATCGTGGAACATTTGATTGCTGGAAAGAGGGAACATGAATAGCAGGTCTCATCATACTAGGGCCTCCTCAAAATCTTGACTGGGGTTGGGAAGAAGTCGTATCCCTATTCGGACATACTCGAGAGAAATGACCTTTCATCCACAATAGTAACAAGTACAAAACATACCCCGACACTGCTCAGTAGTATGTTTGCCTCAACAATGGCTACAATAAGGAGCAATAACGGGACTCCCTCGCTGGTATCCACTGGAGAAGATGAAGAGAAGTAGAACCAGTTTTCTTAAACTTCTTAGCTTTTGGACGCAAAGTAGGTTGCTGAGCTGACACTGGAGGTGAAGGAGTGTACTGAGGACCTCCTCGCCTTAATACCGCTTCGGCGGCCTTGGCTCGTTCAAGTGCCTCTGCGTAGCTCGTAGGCAACCCTGAAATGACAAAAATATATATAGTAGGATGTAACCCATTCACAAACCTGTTATATTTCGCTTTTGCAATTGCAGCTACGTGAGGTGAATATTTCAACAAAGTAGAACACTTCGAAGCGTATTTCAGCAACAATCATCGTTCCATGCTACAGACTATTGAATTCATTCTCTTGGGCAGAATAATACGAAGGAGGATAATACTGCTCCAAAAACTGGGCCTTGAAGACATCCCATGTGACTTCAATCCCAACCTCTTTCACTCAAATCTTAGCGGCTTCCCACCAAAATTTTGCTCGATCTTTCAATTGATACAAGGCAAGTTTCATTCGCCGAGTCTTAGAATATTCAACAAGTGATTGATATCATTTAACCAGGCCTCTACTCTTTCTGCACTCTCAATGACAAAGAACCTCGGTGGTTTCAAATCCTGGAATCGAGCCATCACTAAATCCATGAATATTCCTTCGAATTGTCCAACCATCCTCTTTATACAACAACTCGAAGTTTCTTTTGTGGGATCCATCTATAAATCAAAAGATGAACATCACAAATATATATCAATTAGACACCATCATCATCTCATGTCATCAATCTCATCGACAACTTACTCAAACTAAGTCAAATAGGAGCAAGTAATATAAAAAAATCAAGCACAAATGCACAACTCATTTGTGCCTATTCCCAGCTATGCTATGATAGCATGCTGTGTGAGGCCCTTAATTCCTAATTGTTATTACAATGCAATTTGATTAAGGTTAATTAATTACAACGGAAAACGAGTTAAATTTTCTTTACAATGAGTTCAAAATTACATTATTTGAATACTAAAAATTGTATTTCATCTCACATCATAAAATATGCCTACACAAAATCAAAACCAACTACATACAAACAACTTATATCCTCGGGATATACCCCGATATATAGATACATATATACACTGGGAATAACATAAAACCTCAGCTCAAACTGTGACTCCCTCCAGAAGCACCCTCTCCAGCCTCCTGATATACTGGAGTACCTGGCATTGTCCACATACAAAGACAACAACAACCTCCTCTAGGTGAGCATAGCTCAATCTGAAACAACCACAAGTATCTAAATAATGATATATAATATGCAATGCATGTATGTCGTTGAGGTCTAAGGTCAATTGCCCATCCACTGAGAATATATCAGAATCTATCAAATTGCTATCAAATAAATGCTCGAGCTGGCACATCGGCCTCAATCAGGGATACTCGTATGATAATGTCGAAAAGCGCCATCAAATCCCAAATCTCAATCAATAATCGGGGCCACTAATGACTATGTTTTAAGGGCCACATAAGGCCAAACATAGCATCGTGTTCACAAACCCCAGAATGAAATCCAATCATAATAGGTATCCAAGGATCATAACTCAACGTGTATGTCATGTATGCCATATCAACTCAACAAATAAGATATATAGACATATATTCTCAATCAAATCAATCAAACATATATAATATGATAGAGTTACCTGTCGTATGTTACTTTGTCGCAACATACCTCAATTATTCATTCCAGTAGATGTAGCTTGAAGATATCAGTATACAAATCTATCTACATCAATAACATATTCTTTTCAATCAGTAACATCATTCAAAATCAACAATATAAGTTTCAAATATATTTTGGAACTTTGAAAATTCATATCAAATCGAAATCAGAACATAATTCAATTCTGACTTAAAATCTTAGTTTCTTGTCGGTTATTCTACAAAATGTGAGGGCCTTGTTCCTGATTAATATTTTATTAACACACAATCAGGATTAATTAGTATAAACAGCGAAAACGAGTTAAAATTTTGCTTTTTGGCCCAATAGAAATTTCGGCATGACCTCCTCGTAAATAGGACATACCGGAAAAATATAAAATAACCAAAAAGACTAAATTAAAACTCTCAACAAACATCCAATACGAAACAATGCCAACCAGGCACAATCACAACAACGAACCTCCACAAACACAATATACAACTACTCGGGGCATACCCCGGTAATACATAGACTCCATAATACATAAATATAATATCTAGGGACTCGATGACTGAACTCACAGAGAAAAACAATAAAGGCTTAAGCTCAAAACTCAAAGAGCTCTAGCGCCCCTCGGTGCTTCATCCTGAGCAGCCGAAGACAAACCACCTGCATGACCTGCTATGGAAACACAGAACAAACCACAGCAGTCCCAAAGGACAGGGGTCAAACCCCAGTACGAAGATCAAATAAATTACAGCATATATAAATGATATGTAATGAAATCAATGCAATGCATGTATGGGTGCAAGATGTCTGGATATCAGGAGTCAAAGGATCGATATCAACAATCATAATATATGCTCGAGCTGGTCCACGACTCAGCAGACAGTGTCTGGGGATATGACTTCACACTTGATGCCAGCAACTACCTAAGCCGGACCGAGTCAAGGTGCCCAAAATCCACAAGACACAATATAATATCATATACAGATCTCAATCGAATATCAACGGGTATCAATAACTGAAGGGCTCAATATGAATGTGTGCTCAACAATGTATATCAATCCATAGATTATTCCAATATATTTGAAAATCATGTTTTATTTTAAGAAAACGAGGAATAATCTTAAATTTCCATCCAAATTCCACAAAGAGCACATAATCACATAATTCACATAAAATCAATTAACTCACATCAATTAAATTACACGTCGACATAGACGCTGTAAGAAATTGATCAATCCGTACCTTAACCTTCAAATTAAATTACCACAATAATTACGAAGACCTCGGCGCTTCCTGGTTATCAAAACCTGTGGCAATTAATTTATTTTCATCAATTAAATACTCAACTCTTATCCAATTACAATTTACAAATTCCAGCTTGTACCTAGGATCGATTTTAAGGTCATAACTCAATCAAAACCTAACCGAATTACACTTATCATATATGGCTGAAATCCTAACTCAAAATCCCACATTTCATCAGAAGATACCGACACAAAAATCGGTCATCTAGATGCTGATAAACACCAAAAACAAGAAACTTTGAAAACAATAAATCTGTACAGATTCTGGTTCGACACCTTGTAGCATAAAATTCATATCTAATTCATTATTGACACAATTCAAAATCCGCCAATTGTAAATGAAAGAAAACTCAAATATTTAAGTTTTCTTAGAAGAAATCATTCCCAAAATCTTAGTAGATAATTCCAGAATTAAGCAAGAACATTCTGTTACTCACCAACTCGCGGACTGAATTCCCAGACTGAGCAGTTTTGGTAAAATGAGCATAACTCCCTCAATTATTAATGGAATTTAACGGGTCAATTATCGTTTCGAAGACAAGACATAGCTTTACAACTTTCATTTAGATCACAAGTCTAGAATCCGAGTGAAAACAGGTCACAAACTCGAATTACAGAATGTCTTCTGCACGCATCAGTACAAAGTTCGGTTTTTGACACATTATGGTAGAAAAATCATATCAAATCCGTTTCTTATTGTAATTACGATTTTCCAGTGGCTGTAGAAAGCTAACACAACGTTCTACAAGTTTTATTTGAACCATAAGTCGATATTCTTCGTGTAACATACCCAAATATCCAAAAAAACTAGACACCAAAATCTCTAAATATCACAGTAGCTAAGAATGAAACCCATGAACAAATTTGCAACTCTAGGCTTAGGGATTATCTTCCAAAGCTTCCTATAAACTGAAATGAAGCAAGAATTAGCCTCTACAATCCTCCAAGGAACAAATAAGAAGGCAAGCAAGGGGCTGGAAAAATGTTGCAGCAGCAACACGCAGCTCGCTGCACAATGGAAGAGCTCGTCTCTTCTTCAATTCAAACAAGGGACAAGGTGCACAAGCTTCAGCTGATGGTTGCTGGATAAATTACTGTCAGCTATGATGGTTGAACCACAAGACACGAAGAAGGTAGCTGGAGAAGAGGGTGAGGCGTGAGGTTGGGTTGAGGAGAAGACTTACGGGAATGGTGAAGGGGAAATGGGTTTCCTTATAAAATAACCCATAAAAATATACACCCCACAAATATATTAATATGCATTTGCAATTATTAAATGTTTGCTCAAAATGCTAGACTGTGACCCGGTCCAATTTATTTCAACTCTCGTGTGCTATTTAATTCCGACATGTATTTTAATATCGTTTATACTTCCGATATTTTCTAATACACATTTTTAACACACGATTAAATTTATTTAGCTTAATTATTTTAATTTCGCACTTTAAAATAATTAATATCAATTCTTGCCAAATAATTGAGTAATTAATATCAGGTCATCACATTCTCCCCCTCTAACAAAGATTTCGCCCTCGAAATCAGAACATTCAATACAAATAAGATAAAAAGAATTCAAATTTACATTACTGCTAGTACATAGGAAGCTCAGAGTACATGGAGTAATTTGTTACATTCTCAAACAAATGAGGCCATTCTTGACGCGTTCTAGCCTCGAGCTCCCATGTTGCCTCTTCTGTCCATGTTTACTCCACTGCACCATGACTAGAGGAATCGTCTTATTACGAAGCTGCTTTTCTTTGCGATCAAGAATTTGCAAAGGATACTCAACATAGCTAAGAGAACTATCTAACTCCACATTCTCGTGTCTCAGAACATGAGATGGATCTGGCTCATACTTTCGCAGCATAGATACATGAAACACATCATGTATACCAGACAAACTCTGCGGCAAGTTCAATCTATAAGCCAACAAACCGATCTTCTCAACGATAGTATACGGTCCAATATAATGTGGATCTAACTTTCCCTTTTTCCCAAATCTCATTGTGCCGCGAAATGATGACACCTTTAGAAAAACTTGATCACCGACTTGAAATTCCAAAGGTCTACGCCTTTTATTTGCATAGCTAGCTTGACGATCCTGAGATGCTTTCATTCTTTTTTTGATCAAATTAATCTTTTCATTCATCTCTTCAACAAATTCAGGTTGTGCCAATGGTTTTTCTCCAATCTCATTCCAACATATCGGCGATCGACACCTTCTACCATACAAAGCTTCAAATGGTGTCATTCCAATAGTCGTTTGGAAACTGTTGTTGTATGAGAATTCTACCAATGATAGAGATTCTTGCCAATTACCTCCGAAATCCATAACTACTGACCAAAGCATATCTTCCAAATTCTGAATGGTTCTTTCTGTCTGACCATCAGTTTGGGGATGATAAGCTGTGCTCATAGCCAACTTAGTTCCCAAAGCATTCTGAAGACTGCTCCAAAACTTAGATGCAAATCTTGGATCTCTATCAGATACAATAGACACTGGAACTCCATGCAACCGAACCACATTATACAAATATAACCTTGCCATTTTCTTGTAAGGATAGGTACGATCATATGGAATGAAATGTGCTGACTTGGACAATCTATCAACTATAACCCAGATAGCATCACAACCTCTGATAGACCTGGGTAAGTGAGTTACAAAGTCCATTGCAATATGTTCCCAGTTCCATTGCGGTATTTCTAAACTCTGTAACATACCTCCAGGTTTCATTCTCTCAGCTTTCACCTGTTGGCATGTCAAACATCTTGCTACAAATTCAGAAATGTCTTTCTTCATCGCATCCCACCAGAAATAAGGTCTCAATATCTGGTACATCCTACGATTACCAGGATGAACACTATGGCGACTACAATGCGCCTCTTGAAGCAATGCTTCTCTCAATTCTGCAACATTTGGTACCACTAATCTGTTATTCATTCGCAAACAACCATCTAATGAGACATTATACTTATCTAGATTACCAGACAAAACCAACTCTTTTGATTTCTGAACTTTTGGATCTGTCTTTTGCGCCTTTTTAATTTCAGCAATAATCTGTGGCTCAAACTGCAATGCAGAAACAATAAAATAATTATCTTGTGGCTGAAAATTCCATCCAGAAGTACACAATTCATCATGATTCTGCCAAATATGAATGGATGCTAACATGCCATCCTGATACTTCCGGCTTAATGCATCTGCAACCTGATTCATCTTCCCTGGTTGATACTGTATTTCACAGTCAAAATCCTTCAATAGATCTAACCAACGTCTCTACCTCATATTCAGCTCTGACTGAGTAAACAGATATTTCAAACTTTTATGATCTGAGTAAATAATAAACTGTTCACCATATAGATAGTGTCGCCAAATTTTCAAGGCAAAAACAATGGCTGCAAGTTCAAGATCATGAACTATCGGGATTCATGTATCTTTAGTTGCCTCGAAGCATAGGCAATAACCTTTCCATGTTGCATCAATACACATCTCAATCCTTTAGCTGATGCATCTGTACAAGCCACAAATCCACCTGATCCAGACGGCAATGCCAACACTGGTGCTGTCGTCAATTTCTCTTTCAGTTTCAGAAAACTCTGCTCACACTCTTCTGACCAAATAAATCTTGCATCCTTCTTGGTCAGTTGGGTGATAGGTCGGGAAATCTGAGAAAACCCTTCAATGAATCGTCTGTAATACCCGGCCAATCCCATAAAACTTCGAACCTCTGGTACATTGGTTGGTCTAGTCCAATTCAAGACCGCTTCAATTTTACTTGGATCGACGGATATTCCTTTGGCTGATATCACATGACCCAAAAATATGATTTGATCCAACCAGAATTCACACTTTGACAATTTAGCATACAGCTGAGCATCACGAAGTGTTTGAAGAACTAATCTCAAATGCTCTCTATGTTCCTTTCTTGACTTCGAATACACCAGTATATCATCAATAAAAACAATAACAAACTTGTCCAGAAAATTCCTAAACACTCGGTTCATTAAATCCATAAATACTGCTGGTGCATTAGTCAACCCAAATGGCATAACCAAAAATTCATAATGCCCGTATCTGGTTCTAAAAGCTGTCTTAGGAACATCTTCTTCTCTAACTCGAAGTTGATGGTATCCTGATCGATGATCAATTTTCGAATATACTGAAGTTCCCTGTAATTGATCAAACAAATCATCGATTCTAGGCAAAGGGTATTTATTCTTGACGGTGACCCGATTCAATTGCCTATAATCAATGCACATTCTCATGGAACCATCTTTCTTTTTAACAAACAAAACAGGGGCTCCCCAAGGTGACATGCTAGGTCGTATGTACCCTTTTTCCAGTAAATCCTGCAATTGCTCTTTCAACTCTTTAAGTTCTGCAGGTGCCATTCTATACGGAGCTTTTGAAATTGGAGCAGTTCCTGGCATCAATTCAATGCTAAAATCAAGCTCTCTCTGCGGTGGAAAACATGGTATCTCCTCCAGAAAGACATCAGAAAATTCTTTCACCACCGGTATATCAGACAATCTCGGCTCTTCCTTTAAAGCATCCACAGCATAAATCATATATCCCTCATTTCCTAAGGATAATAGCTTAAACATTCCCATCGCTGAAACTAAAGGTATTTTAGCTTGCGATCCTCGACCATAAAAATTCCATTTGTCACCAAAATGAGGTCGAAAACGTACTACACCATGAAAACAGTCTACAGTAGCTTGATAATTTGTCAAGGTATCCATACCAATGATACAATCAAAGTCATACATCGGTAACACAATCAAATTAGAAATCATAATACTGTCACCGAAATGAAATACACAGTTCAACACAATCTGCCCTGATAAAATCACTTTACCGGCTGGAGTGGACACAGATGCAAACTCATGCAATGATGTAGTCACAAAGTCATATTCATCAACAAAATTGGATGCGAGGAAAGAGTGAGATGCTCCTGTATCAAATAAAACTCGTGCAGTGTAACCATTAATTAAACAAGCACCTGCGATTACACCACCTGGAGCCTCTCTGGCTTGATCCTCTGTCAAAGCATACACTCTAGCCTGTTGTGGACCTGGGAATGATTGAGGTGCATTACCCCGAACCTGTGGATAATTGGACTGCTGAAAAGACTGCGCAGGAGTAAAGGGTCTCTGAGACGAACCACCCGAAAAACCACCTCTGTTCTGAGGAAACTGTTGTGGTCTCATCTGCATTTGAGTACGGTTTGGACAAGATCTAGCAAAGTGTCCTTTCTGACCGTAATTATGACATGTCCCACGTACACACCACCACACTGAGATGTATGATGTCTACCTCCACAACGCTCACAATACACCACTGAATACTGATTCCCTGAAAAAGGCGTCCCCGATACACTTTTAGATCCACTTGAGCTAGATGAACTCGACTGACCTTTCTTCTTGAAGTTCTTTCCTCTGGGCTTAAACCTTTGAGGTTTTTGGTGTTGGAAGAACTGCTGCTGCTGGAAAGGCTGCTGAGGTACATAATATGATGTACCCATTGGTAATTGCATACCTCTATTGGGTATCTGTAAAGTCTGCTGCTGATTATCTCTTTGAAATCCTGCTTCTAATCTTATTGCCTTGTTGACTGCATCAACATAGCTAACCGGATTACTAGCCAGAACCAAGGAATATAAATGAGAACCCAATCCTTCCAGAAATTTCTCCATTTTTGCCCCATCATTACCGGTGATATGCGGCACGTAAATCAATAAAGATGATAATTGTCGAGCATATTCCGCAACTGGTAAATTACCCTGAACCAATTTATGAAATGCAGATGATTTGGCAGCATAATAAGAAGGCGGAGAATACTCTTGTCTGAACTGAGTACTGAAAACATCCCAAGTAATAACTGTGCCAGCATCACGCAAAGCCCTGGTTACTAGCCTCCCACCAACGTTCAGCATTGTCCCTCAGCTGAAGAACCACTAATTTTACTCTTCGGTTGGAATCATATTCCACCAAATCAAACAAATTATTCATGGCCCTTAACCAACTTTCAGCTTTTTCATTACCTTCGGAGCCATCAAAGATAGAAGGATTCAGATTCTGAAATCTCGATACCACCAATTCCATATCATTCACTCTACGGGTGATCTGTTCAACTTCCACATTAACATTCTGTACTGCTTCACCAGTAGGTCGACCACGTCTACCTCGAGCATTCACATCAATACCATCCATATTCTGAGCACCAGACTCTTGAACCACTTCTTTACCTTTCCTACCTCTCGGTGCCATTCTACAAAACCAAAGTTAATTCCAAAATATTAATTAACTTCAAAATAATTCAAAGCACCGAAAAGGAAATGCCAAAATGCTCAAGAATCCATTACCTACTAATGCCAAAACATGTTCATCTCTAAAATACTAACATGCAATTCAAACCAGGCAAAAGCAAGTAATTCCAAATAATCAATCACATGCGCTCAATTTATTTGTGCCTAGACTCGAGTGTACTAACTCTATATGAGCATATCCCAGTCTACGCTCTGATACCAAACTGTGAGGGCCTTGTTCCTGATTAATATTTTATTAACACACAATCAGGATTAATTAGTATAAACAGCGAAAACGAGTTAAAATTTTACTTTTTGGCCCAATAGAAATTTCGGCATGACCTCCCCGTAAATAGGACATACCGGAAAAATATAAAATAACCAAAACGACTAAATCAAAACTCTCAACAAACATCCAATACGAAACAATGCCAACCAGGCACAATCACAACAACGATCCTCCAAAAACACAATATACAACTACTCGGGGCATACCCCGGTAATACATAGACTCCATAATACATAAATATAATATCTAGGGACTCGATGACTGAACTCACAGAGAAAAACAATAAAGGCTTGAGCTCAAAACTCAAAAAACTCTAGCGCCCCTCGGTGCTTCATCCTGAGCAGCCGAAGACAAACCACCTGCATGACCTGCTATGGAAACACAGAACAAACCACAGCAGTCCCAAAGGACAGGGGTCAAACCCCAGTAGGAAGATCAAATAAATTACAGCATATATAAATGACATGTAATGAAATCAATGCAATGCATGTACGGGTGCAAGATGTCTGGATATCAGGAGTCAAAGGATCGATATCAACAATCATAATATATGCTCGAGCTGGTCCACGACTCAGCGGACCTGTCCACGACTCAGCGGACAGTGTCTGGGATATGGCTTCACACTTGATGCCAGCAACTACCTAAGCCGGACCGAGTCAAGGTGCCCAAAATCCACAAGACACAATATAATATCATATACAGATCTCAATCGAATATCAACGAGTATCAATAACTTAAGGGCTCAATATGAATGTGTGCTTAACAATGTATATCAATCCATAGATTATTCCAATATATTTGAAAATCATGTTTTATTTTAAGAAAACGAGGAATAATCTTAAATTTCCATCCAAATTCCACAAAGAGCACATAATCACATAATTCACATAAAATCAATTAACTCACATCAATTAAATTACACGTCGACATAGACGCTGTAAGAAATCGATCAATCCGTACCTTAACCTTCAAATTAAATTACCACAATAATTACGAAGACCTCGGCGCTTCCTGGTTATCAAAACCTGTGGCAATTAATTTATTTTCATCAATTAAATACTCAACTCTTATCCAATTACAATTTACAAATTCCAGCTTGTACCTAGGATCGATTTTAAGGTCATAACTCAATCAAAACCTAACCGAATTACACTTATCATATATGGCTGAAATCCTAACTCAAAATCCCACATTTCATCAGAAGATACCGACACAAAAATTGGTAATCTAGATGCTGATAAACACCAAAAACAAGAAACTTTGAAAACAATAAATCTGTACAGATTCTGGTTCGACACCTTGTAGCATAAAATTCATATCTAATTCATTATTGACACAATTCAAAATCCGCCAATTGTAAATGAAAGAAAACTCAAATATTTAAGTTTTCTTATAAGAAATCATTCCCAAAATCTTAGTAGATAATTCCAGAATTAAGCAAGAACATGCTGTTACTCACCAACTCGCGGACTGAATTCCTAGACTGAGCAGTTTTGGTAAAATGAGCATAACTCCCTCAATTCTTAATGGAGTTTAACGGGCCAATTATCGTTTCCAAGACAAGACATAGCTCTACAACTTTCATTTAGATCACATGTCCAGAATCCGAGTGAAAACAGGTCACAAACTCGAATTACAGAATGTCTTCTGCACGCATCAGTACAGAGTTCGGTTTTTGACACATTATGGTAGAAAAATCATATCAAATCCGTTTCTTATTGTAATTACGATTTTCCAGTGGCTGTAGAAAGCTAACACAACGTTCTACAAGTCTTATTTGAACCACAAGTGGATATTCTTCGTATAACATACACAAATATCCAAAAAAACTAGACACCAAAATCTCGAAATATCACAGTAGCTAAGAATGAAACCCATGAACAAATTTGCAACTCTAGGCTTAGGGATTACCTTCCAAAGCTTCCTATAAACTGAAATGAAGCAAGAATTAACCTCTATAATCCTCCAAGGAACAAATAAGAAGGCAAGCAAGGGGCTGGAAAAATGTTGCAGCAGCAACACGCAGCTCGCTGCACAATGGAAGAGCTCGTCTCTTATTCGATTCAAACAAGGAACAAGGTGCACGAGCTTCAGCTGATTGTTGCTGGATAAATTACTGTCAGCTATAGTGGTTGAACCACAAGACACGAAGAAGGTAGCTGGAGAAGAGGGTGAGGCGTGAGGTAGGGTTGAGGAGAAGACTTACGGGAATGGTGAAGGGGAAATGGGTTTCCTTATAAAATAACCCATAAAAATATACACCCCACAAATATATTAATATGCATTTGCAATTATTAAATGTTTGCTCAAAATGCTAGACTGTGAATCGGTCCAATTTATTTCAACTCCCGTGTGCTATTTAATTCCGACATGTATTTTAATATCGTTTATACTTCCGATATTTTCTAATACACATTTTTAACACACGATTAACCAGGAGCACCTATCTGCATGCTCGGACATCACAATGTCCCCTACCAATGAAACATGGTACTCACATCGCAGATACTAGTCTCGAACTCGAGCGGCCTATATCCTTCTTAGCGGCGGCTGAATCGACTAGGAACTGTTTAGAATATACAATATTCCAAATATGAGTTTCATGATACTCATCATATGAGCATCTCATATTTTTTCTATTATTTGTATATTCAAGGACTTTATCTATGCAACTAACATGGGTATTCAGATAAAGATATGCCAATAATAATTTCAAATATTATTAAAATAAAGATTGTTTATACATAGAGTTTCATTGTGAACACTCGGCCAACACTTGGCTCGACGTGCACCTACTCTAACACCAACAACTCAAGGCACATGACAATTTGATATTCCAAAACACTTTTGGAAACCCTAGTCGTCATCGCCGTTCCTTGAGCTCCGTCGTCGGATTCCGGCCAACTCACAATTTTTTTGGGTTAAAATGAGGGGGGGTTTCGAGCAGCCCATGGTACTGCCCGAAACGAGCTTCTCGAAATGGGTAGGAACATGGGGCCGAAGATCCCCCCAAAATGGCCAACGATCTGTTGTATCGATCATCTCATGCGGTTAGAAACTGCCCTCAATATAATATCAAGTGTTTGCTACACAAAAAAGTGACCTAAGCTCTTGATATAACTTGAAAGAGGATCGGTTACGGTGCCCGAAAGCGCAACGGACTTTTCGAAAATCATATTTTCAAGCAAGAAAAACGAGCAACCACTAGTGTGTGTAGCAAATACCAAAAACACAAAATGTCATACATGGTGTGTGTAGTAATTTTACCTATCAATCAAAAATGATAGATGATGGCTCCAACCAAGTTGTAAAAAACTTGGCTCTTGAAAGTTAGACAAATCTACAAGCTTCCTATGAGCACTCATTGCTAAAAATCAAGCCCACCACCAAGAAGGAAGATCCCCTCTAATTTTGCACTAGAAAAATTAGAGGATTTTTCTTTGAGAAGGATAAGCATCCATCAACAATTGAAGAAGCAAAAATTTTTGTAAAAATGTGGAAAATTTCGGCCACCACACTTTAGGAGAGAAGGGGAGGAAATTTTTTTGGTTGTGTAAAAAGTTAAAGTTGCATGAGCATGCCATGCATTGTTTGTTGCAAAAGTTCCCTCCAACTCTTCACCTCCCAAGCATGCAATTTTATTTGGGCTTGTAACATTATAAAGCCCATGGACTTTAATTAAAATGTCTTAAACAAATTTGAGACCAATTAAACCTTACTTGAATTTACTCAAGCCCACTAGTTGAATAATCATTTCTAATTGGGCTCTACAAGGCCCAATGTTATTAAATTAATTCAACACTTGAATTAATTTAATTATTTGGACTCTACTAGGTCCACTAGTGTTTAATTAATTCAACACTTTAATTAATTTAATTTAGTCCATAACAATGTTTATGAAAATTACAATTTTCAAATACATTATTCACTTGACCAACTTTTAATTTAGGAACACTTCTACAAATTAAAAGTTACATTCCTCTTATAGAAGTCATACTTCTAATTTTTTTCTTGTGTTTATAAACTTCTTAATAAGCCGTTCAACACATTGAATTATTTTTCTTCACAACGGGATCTAGAAAGTTAGCACTTGTGTGGCCCTCAATGGTTCATTGATACAACTAGCAGTGGGTTCACATCTCAATGTGAGTCGTGACTAAACATATCTTTATATGAGCATACCCCAATTGCTCCGCTCTTACTTATCAACTCCTTGATAATAAGAACGTCAGAACTCAATTCTGATAATATCCAACCAATCATGTTAAACACCTAGCAGCATAGCTTACATGTTTCCCTAGCATCAAATGATAGTGCATTCAAGAACCATTCTATTATGGTAAGCGTACAGTACGGTCACTTCATCTCATATATCCTGATCGATTTGACAATTATTGGTATATCGTGAGCTATCAAAGAATCGATACTATGTGTCATGTCTTAGTTGCATCGCTGATGTAATATAAGAAACCCTTTTCTTAATTACCACCAACACTTTGATCAGAGATTTCAAATTACATACACATGAGAGCACATAAGATATCCATACCCAAAGGTAAGCGGTGAATCCCCGACTACAATTCATTGACTCCTATATGTTTCGACAGAACACCAAACCTTGCCACCTGATGACCTCATGAGAGTCGGTAAACAAGTCAAAGTGCAATACTAGCATATAGAGTCTCAATGTTGTCTCGGGTCATAAGGTCTAATGGTTTACAACCATAAACTAGGTAGTTTCCACTCGATAAGTGAGAACCACTAGGAAAGTCCTTTATGGAGGGTTGTTCGGTGCACTCTACAAGGAGCACATATTTGCATGCTTGGACATCACAATGTCCCCTATCAATGAAACATGGTACTCACATCGCAGATAATAGTCTCAAACTCAAGCGGCCTTTATCATTCTTAATGGCGGCCGAATCGACTAGGAACTGTTTAAAATAGACTGTATTCCGGATCAGAATTTCATGATACTCATCATATGAGCATCTCATATTCTTTCTACTATTTGTATATTCAAGTACTTTATCTATGCAACAAGCATTAGTATACAGATAAAGATGTGCCAAAACAATAATTTCAAATATTATTAAAATAAAAATTGTTTATAAATAAAGTTTCAACATGATCCCTCGGCCAACACTTGGCTTGACGGGCACCTACTCTAATTGTTCAAGACCAATTCAACTGACCAGTTCAGAACAGCAGTTAGGAGAAAACCAGTTTGCAGATATGAAAAGCTTATACCAACTGTGCACAAAGGTACAAAAACTATTGTACAATCAAGGTACAATAAGAGACGTTGCAGTAGCACTTAAAGCCAAATGTTCCAGATATCTATTTGGGGGAACAAATTCAAGCTGCAACAAATTCATTCACTGAGTCTCACTGTACGTTCAGGCAAACGCCTATAAATTGAATCTTAAGCTCAGTGAAGACAATAATGAGAGTAGACAAGTGAAAAAATAAAATACAGAGAGGGAACACATAATTCTTATCAACTTTGAAGAAGCAATCAGCCCAAAGGGAACACTTCAACGTTTTATCAGCTTAGTTTTAGAATAATATTTCCCTGAGTGTGTGAAAACACTTTTGGGTAGTTTTCAGAAATTAGTTCTCATACACACACACAATACCACTCAAATTCCGTCTTGCAAAAAGACGTAAAAATTGTATTTGTAGTCTTGGACGCACAGACGTTAAACAATTGTTGGCTGGAAGGTGCACCCTTCAGTCTAGACTAGGAGTTCAGTTAGGTAGTGGGTAAGTCCTAAGCTGGGTGGGTTATTACACTTGATGTAATTAATCAAAGTCTTCTAGTGGTACTTACCCGAGGAGGTAGAAGGGGTGACGTATGAGCAGTTCAGTCTCCGAACATACATAAACATATCTTGTGTACTCTAAGTGTTAACCCCTAGATTTAAACTGACTTGATCAGTTCAAGTATCTATAAGTTCAGTTCTCACCATAACTGAACTGATAAATACTAGAATTGATCCCCCTTATCTTCAGTTAATTAGTTAACCGATCAGTTTTCTTAACGAATGATAACTTCGAGTATTTTTTGTTTGATTTTATATCAAACTCGATCTAATTCATTGTTGTAAACATTCTTAGAACACGAGCTATTGTAGATCATCACTTTTTTAGAAGATCCTCCCGATCCATCACACGACACTGTTACTCATCTCATTTTCTATGGTCAAATTGTCCCCAATATGTTAGTCCTCTAAAAGGTGAGGCCAGAACATAGTTTTATACCTACTGATGAGGGCAGACATTATACAATTTTATACCCACTGATGGGGGCCAGACAGAACACAGTTTTATACCCACTGATGGGGGACAGAACACAGTTTTATACCCTTTGATGGGGGCCATACAGAACTACAATCGTCGTTTCACATCCAACTCAAATTTTAACAGTGTTTCATATAATCATATTTACCGAATATAACTTATCAGAATTTAGACAGGAATTCAGCGGAATCAATGAACATCGAAACCAGAAGAACAAAACGTACATCGATCGAGATTTTCAAACAAAGATAGCATTTTTCAAAATGAATGGACACATATACTGTAACAACCATGGGCTATCCCGATCTTGGGCTCCCTCAGGGGCCTTGTCCTATCTTGGGTTCCCACTGGGTGTTAGAGTAAGTGCCCGTCGAGCCAAGTGTTGGCCAAGGGTTCATGTTTAAACTCTATGTATAAACAATCTTTATTTTAATAATATTTGAATTATTGTTTTGGCACTTCTTTATCTGTATACCCATGCTAGTTGCATAGATAAAGTCCTTGAATATACAAATAGTAGAAAGAATATGAGATGCTCATATGATGAGCATCATGAAACTCATATTTGGAATAATGTATATTCTAAACAGTTTCTAGTCGATTCAGCCGCCGCTAAGAAGGATATAGGCCGCTCGAGTACGAGACTAGTATCTGCGATGTGAGTACCATCTTTCATTGGTAGGGGACATTGTGATGTCCGAACATGCAGATAGGTGCCCCTTGTAGAGAGCACTGAACAACCCTCCATAAAGGACTTTTCATGTGGTTCTCACTTATCGAGTGGAAACGTCCTAGTTTATGGTTGTACACCATTAGTCCTTATGACCTGGGACAACATTGAGACTCTTTATGCTAGCATTGCACTTTGACTTGTTTACCGACTCTCATGGGGTCATCAGGTGATAAGGTTGGGTGTTTTGTCGAAACATATAGGAATCGATGCATTGTAGTCGGAGATTCACCGCTTACCTTCGGGTATGGATATCCTATGTGAAATCATGTGTATGTAGTATGAAATCTCTGATCAGAGTATGATGGTAATTATGAAAGGGGTTTCATAGATTACACCATCGATGCAACTACGACATGACACATAGTATCGGTTCATCCACAACTCTCGATACACCAATGGTTGTCGAATCGGTCGGGATATATGAGATGAAGGGACCGTACTGTACACTAACAATAATTGAATGGTTCTTGCAGGCACTATCATTTGATACCTAGGGAATCATGTAAGCGATGCTGCTAGGCATTTAACATGATTGGTTGAGTACTATCAGACTTGAGTTCTGACGTTCTTGTTATCATGGAGTTGATAATTAAGAATGGAGCATTTGGGGTATGCTCGTATAAGGACATGTTTAGTTCGAATCACATGGAGATGTGAACCCATGGCTAGTTGTATCAATGAACCATTGAGGGTCACACAAGTGCTAGCTTTCTAGATCCCGTTGAGAAGTAAAATAATTCAATGTGTTGAACGGCTTATAAAGGAGTTTATAAGCATAAATAAAATAAAAGTATGACTTCTATAAGGAGAATGTAACTTTTAATTTAAGGAAGTTTTCCAAAATTAAAAGTTGGCCAAACGAGTATTGTATTTGAAAATTGTGATTTTCATGAACATTATTATGGACTAAATTAAATTAATTCAATTGTTGGATTAATTAAACACTAGTGGACCTAGTAGAGTCCAAATAATTAAATTAATTCAAGTGTTGGATTAATTAAATAACATTGGGCTTTGTAGAGCCCAATTAAAAATAATTATTAAACTAGTGGGCTTGAGTAAAATCAAGTAAACTTTATAAATGGACTCAAATATGTTTGGGACATTTAAATAAAAGTCCATGGACCTTGTAATTGTTATAAGTCCAAGTCAAAAGCATACTTGGGAGGTGGAGTTGGGGAATACTTTTCATTAAAAAATTGCATGGCATGCAAATACTACTTTTACTTTTTCACACACCAAGACAACTTATTCACTCCTTCCCTCCCATCTCAAATGGCCGAAATTAGCATGATATTCTTCTTCAATTTTTCTCTCAATTTTCTTCTTCAATTGTTGAGGAAAGAATACTCTTCTCTTTGAAAATCCTCTTATTTTTCTTGTGCAAAATAAGAGGGGGTTCTAGCTTGCAAGTGGTGGGCCTAATTTTTAAACAAGGAGAGCTTGTAGATTGTCATCCTTGAAGAGCTTAGTTGTTTATCAACAAAGTTAAGGCCAAACATCAATCTCAAGAGATTGATAGGTATATTTTCTTAAAACTCCCTATGTATGACATATTGTGTTTTGTATTCGCTACACATCTTAGTAGAGGTGCTCGATTTTTGCCTTGAATAACATTTTTAAAACTTCCGTTGCGTATTCAGGCACTTTAATCGATCCACTTTCAAGTGGTACCAGAGCTAAGGATACTTTTTTGTGTAGCATTCACATAATATTATATCAAGATCGATTTCTAACCGCATGAGATGAATTTTTGCAACAAAAATCGAGGCCGTCGTGGGGTGGTTTTGGGCAGCAAGTTGCCGCCCATTTCGGGCAGCTCGAGCTGCCCGTGGGACTGCCCCGTTTTGGGCAGCAAGGGCAGCCCGAGGGGCTGCTCGAACAGCCCCTTATGTTTTAATAAAAAAAAAATTTTTAAGTTGGCCGGAATCCGGCGACGGCTATGACGACTAGGGTTTCCAAAAGTGTTTTGGAATATCAAAGTGTCATGGGCCTTAAAGTTGTTGGGTCATTAGATGGCTAATACAATTTGTGAATTTAAAAAGGCCAAAATGTTTTTTGGTGAAAAATGATCTTTTGGGCCCTTAAGTTTAAATCTACAAAAGTTGTACATATTATCTCATAAAATAAATAATTGAAGTTGGACTTTAATTATTTATAGTAAATTGTGATTTACAAGAAATTCGGTTACAAATAAATTAATTAGAAAGTAGACAAATGAGTTTGTATACTTTGTTAATTTAGTTTATAATCGTGGCGGTTAGTGTTTGATCAAGATATATAATATTGGATCAATTAATTATTATGATTATTAATTGATGGTGTATGATATGTGATATTATGCATGAAGGATGATCAAAAGCCCAAGCCCAATTTGCTATGTGTATGCTATGATATTTTGTGTTGAATGATTGTAATAATTATCAATTTACAAAGTAGGCTTGGTTTATGGCCCGTTCCCACCCCATGAGATGTATCCCTATTTGCTATGGATATTTATTTGTAAATATTAGAATAGTGGAAGATCAAGATTGGAAGATGGTGGCTTTGATGATTATGAAGATCGAAGAGATGTAAATATTGGAAGCTTATGTAATAGTTGCATTTGCATCCCATGCATTTCCCTAGGATTGGACCTAGGCCCGTGCTTAGCTCACACGGGCCATTAGTTTTGGGGCGATTGATCATCTTTGTTTGGTTTACTTTTTATAATATATGCATGATATGTTATAAATAATGAGTATGTGCGTTATTATTATGATAATAACAAAGTTGCATGAATCCGGCAAACATACGATCAAACATGGCGAGTTTTTAAATAAAATTAATTATGAGACCTTTCAAAATTAAAAACCCTCATTTTGAATAAGATTCAAAATTAATATCAAGCCCGAAAATGGGAATTACAAAGTTGTTTATAATTTCCATGTCTTCCATCGACAATGGGTGCATGATGAACGCTACCCGTGCTCGGGGCTCGGCTCATATTATTGGGGGGGCCCTGTGTAGAGGCCCGTATTTCGTACTTGAAAATTTGCGGAAAAATTTGAAATTTTCTTTTTAAAGGTAAATAACTTGCCTCATTCATAAAATAAACTGAATAAAAGTTTTAAGGTTTAACGTAACAGCGGGATAAAAGTTTTAAATGTCGAAATAGCAGCGGAAGTAAATATCTGTTTCCAAAATAACAACTTCAAATAATTCATCGTGATAAAAATGAGTTTGCCTAAAAATGATAAATAAACTGATAAATGAGGTCCTTGGGTTCCCACTACTGCCGACCCAAGATGGCTCACTGGTCCCCGCCCTCGGTCCCGACCTCATCAGTACCTACAACAATCAAGTCTAGTGAGTCTAAAGACTCAGCATGCATATATCGTGAATTATGAGTAAAATATATCATAAAGTTTCATGCCGGGTAAAAATATCATGTCGTAGAGCATAACGTGAAAATATCTTGTCATGAGTAATTATAAATACGTGCATAACTGAACTGAAAATCGTAAGTGAAATGTTTGCTCGATAGAGCCCTGTCATGAAATAGCATATAATAATTTTCTATTGAGAATATGTTCTACGCAAGTGGCCCATAACGTGAAATGAATCGTCTGATCATACTAAACCACAGTATACTGGGCGGTAGAGATCATCACAGCCCTTGGACTGGATATTTGTACCTGTAACGACTCATTATAGGCCCAATGGACCGCCCATACGGCCCACTGCCCCGATCGACCCAAGGCTATCCCGATCTTGGGCTCTGCTCTATGGGCCTTGGCCCATCTATGGAACTCTTTCCCTCACGGGCTTTCCATAGACGTCGTACGGGTTACTCGTAGAACTCTTCAGCCCATGCATTGAAGCTTGTGCCTTCCCAGGATCGAACCTAAGACCACATGGATATATAGGTACTTAGCACAATCCTGGTACAAATTGAGCCTTTTATTGTAACGACCCATTACAGGCCCAGTGGACCACCCATACAGCCCACTGCCCCGATCGACCCAAGGCTATTCCGATCTTGGGCTCCCTCAAAGGGGCCTTTTCCCTCATGGGCTTTCCATAGGCATCGTACGAGTTACTCATAGGATCTCCTCCTCCCTACCATGGGGTTTCTTTCGCCTCCCCAGGACTCGATCCCATGACCTATAGGATAAGTACATTGATATCAAGAGTCCTGGTACCAGTTGAGCTACTAAATGTAACATCTCTGACCGATTTCGTAAAATAACAGCGGAATTTTTCTAAAATTTATTTAGAGGGAAGGAGGATTTAAAATTATCTTGACATACAACATTTATAATCAAAAACATATACATGATCAATCAAGTGTTTTATCAAAATACAAAATATTATTTTTGATCATGTCAAAATGCTAGCAAAATATCTTCTTCCTTCCATCTTCTATGCATATGACCTCGGCTCCAATCAACGTCCTAGCCCGTCCCTCTTATCTGCATCACATGAATAACTGAAATGAGTATAAAACTCAGCAAGTGGAACTCTTACATAACAATCTGTACATATCATACTCTGTAAAACATGGCTTTGAAATCATTAAATACCATCTACTCTGAAAATATGTAATAACATAATATAACATGATTATAACGATGGTATTTCTCTTTTCTCCGGTGGATTGATATTTCAATAGTATCTTTGTCTCTGTACCTATATCCCATCGATATAAATCGATTACTCTGTTGGGATATAAGCCTATGGTTTTTGATCAACTCATTGCATGCAATCTCTGACTATCTCTTTATCAATCCAATAAATCATTTGAAATCTCTCTTTGGCATTAAACCAAACACTTTGAATACTCTTCTCTTTTGTATTCCCTTTTTACACAATTGAGACATATAAAGCCTCTCATATACAACATGATATATCTATACATAATATGAATCAAATGGAAGGAAATAACATAGTAAAACCATTGAAACACAAGACATATATTATCATGTGAGCACAAGGAAATGAATTCCACTTACTACACTTGGATCACTTGATTCTATTCTCTTGGTACAATTCCTACAACAATAAATCATGTATTGCACCATCAATAACCCAATAATCAAACAACCATACCATTAAATCCATAAAACCAACAACATCAAAAAACCCATGAGAAATCCCCAACACTAAAATCCAAGAATAACTAAACCAAAAGCTTACCTTAGCTCTTGAACCCAAAAGAACCTTGTTCTCACTTCAATAATCCCACAAGATGCTAGAATCAAAGAAAGGAAAGAAAGAAATGTAGGAACCCTAGTCTCCCTTGAGCTGCAAACCGAGAAGAGTGGAGAGAAATGAGGGAAAAGTGAACCAACTCATGTATTTAACCACTTAAAACCGAAAACACGCTTTTACTATTCACACACCGCGGGTGCGCTCCAAAATACACCGCGGGTGCGCTAGGCATTATGCAACACTACCGAAAATCCAAAGTTACGGCCGCGGGTGCGCTGCATTATCGACCGCGGGTGCGCTGAAGGTTCTGCCCTGACACCGCGGGTGCACTAACTTTTATACCGCGGGTGCACAAGCCGACCGCGGGTGTGATGTCTTTTGCAGTGCGGGTGCACTGTCACCTGAAGCCAACAACAAACTTTGCATCTAAAATCGAATCACAACGTCGCTTCTCCTCATAATTCGGCAACACTCTCAACATGAAAGTTGCACCTCTATGTCTTATCTAACCACTCCAATTGGCCTCATACCAATTGGCTCAACATACGAATTACCATGAATTAAATCGCAACGACGCTACAATAAAACCACATAGCAAGTATAACCAACGATACTATAAATCATAAATCGAAACTCTTAACATCTAAACTATACTTAAACTTGACCAAGTAGTCAATAAACGTATGAAATCTTAAACCGTACCGTTCACCAGGCTTGGCTATTACAGTACCCATACATGAACATGTACTGAAACGGTCAGTGACCACCGGATGAAGTAACAATCCCATGATAAGCTGCAATCCCATGAACGTGAGGATGCCACAAGCAATTTCGCATATATCTCAAAAATGAACATTTTATATTTTTATGCACGTAATATAATTAAATGTCCTGTATTATTTTACCGAATGGGTTGGATCGTTCCCAGGCTCGCTGCAACCTAATTCTAACATGAGAAAAATGCAAATAATCTTAACTTGAGAATGACTTCGTAATTGAACTTAAAAACGGGGCCAACTAGACCAACAACTTAAATTCTAACCATGACTCCGTACCAACCCAAACCAACATCGAACCATCATGTAGTCATGATTAAAATACACCAAAAATGATGAAATAATGCTCCTAAAACTTGTACAAGTCAAAATTTGGTAAATGGAGGCCAAAACATGAAACGCTCTTTTGAGAGTCACTTTGGCACATTGCACCATAAATTCTCGTACGACCCCCAAACTTAATCGAATCACAAACGGCCAGAAACATGACCTTTCTAACTCAATGAGGTACTGTACAGTCCAAAGCCATAGGCTAAAAGCCAACCAAGAACTCAAACGAGCCTCTGAACCGAAGCACCAAGTTGCTGTCCAAAATTACAGCAGTAGCGCTTGCGTTTCCTTGCTGCGTTTTCGAGGCTATTGGCCATTGGGGCTTGAACCACCAACCAGAGACTCTATCCAACATCCTAAGGTATGGCTTTAACCATGGCTAAGGGCCCTAGGCCGCCAGCCACAATCCAAGCAACACCCGAACCATCACCACGCTTCCAACCGAGAACAAAACTGCACGCGTGGGACGTCTCGATTGTTCTTGCTGTCAAGGAAGAATCCAATGGTTATGAGGTTAACCATGGTCCATTCTAGACATGCTAAGGTATCATACAAGTCATGGCTAAGGGCTAGAAGCCAGCCACAACCCACTTGACACCCTAAAACCGAAGGACAACTCACGCAACCAAAACTAGAAAAATGAGACCGATGGGGGCTGTTCTTGTTTATTTTTAAAACCGATGGGAACATGAACCAAGCCATGAAAGGGCATCTTGGTAACGTCCTAGATATAATCTCAACGGTTCACATTGATCTGTATCAAATACGGCTGTAGAAATATAACAATACTCAGGCAGACGCAAAACAACAATCGTATACGAAAATCTGTCAATTCAGACCAAAATAAATTTCTGACAATTCTGAAATTTCTGATATCGGTATTATTCTTATCTACTGATTATGATCTCAACTGTGTCAAACTCAATCGGTATACTAACTTCAGATATCGCACATTCTGCATACAATCTGTTTCAAGCAGGATTCATATCTGAATAATATCTGTATACAATATTCACAGTTCTCAGAGTATTCAATACAATCTTCAGATATTCGATTCAATCAATCAGATGCTACAAATATATCAAAATGTCATAGATACAACAAGCATGAATTCATCAGAATATCTTTGAACATACTGAAATATGCCACCGAGAAACACTAAATCAAATGTAACTCCTGGCCCGTACTCTTCTATTGATCTTTCAATTCTTTCACTTCATTCAGTGACATTCTGCACATTCAATATCATTCTGTACTGAATTCTAATAAAACAAACAGTACCTGATCTCATTTCAATTCTGAAGTCTATCTTTCAATCAGAAGCAAATCTGAAATCTCATCTGGAAAATATCAGCAACTCATACATTATTGGCAAATCTGCCAATTCTAGGCTCGATTTCATTATGTCTACTAAATACATAAGGATATCATCTGTTCCTTTCTGTATCAATAATCGAGTCATAAATAATACAAATATCAAAGGAATTCTAGATCTAGAATCCTTACTGTGGAATTTCTGTTCATCAACCCTATCTGGTCTGAATCTTATACTCTCCTGAAAGGAATCTATCATAATTATGTACTTGTTCAGCATATTAATATCAATAATGCAGTCAAATCAAAAATACAAGTACATCATAATCTAACTCGACCTCATTCTCATCTTACTGTAGTATAAAATATTTCACAGAAATCTCTGATATCAATCTTTCTTTCTCAGAAGGTACAAAAATTAATACTACAGCAATACAGACCCAACATGTACCAGAAGTACAAATATTAGACATACCAGTACCAGCAGCTGATAATCCAGAACCTGCTACTAGTTCAGATGAGATCTCCAAATATATCAAACCAGGAAGAAATTCCTTTAAACCCTTTTATTTGGAGAAAATCTCATCCTCCCTCTTTGGTTATTGGAAATCCAGCAGCACCTTTGAGAACCAGAAGGCAAATGATTAATGAATATATGCACGCTGCTTTCATTTCTCAGGATGAACCAAAGAAAATTGAAGAAGCCCTTCTGGATCCTAGTTGGATTGAAGCTATGCAAGAAGAGCTGAATCAATTCAAAAGAAACGAAGTTTGGTTTCTAGTACCTAGACCATCTCACCAAGCTGTCATTGGAACCCGGTGGGTATTCAGAAACAAACTAAATGAAGAAGGCACAGTGATCAGAAATAAAGCAAGACTGGTGGCTCAAGGCTTTAGACAAGAAGAAGGAATAGACTATGATGAAACCTACGCACCAGTAGCAAGGCTTGAAGCTATTAGAATATTTTTGGCCTTTGCTGCTTTCAAAAATTTCAAAGTCTATCAAATGGACGTGAAGAGTGCGTTTCTAAATGGTCTACTACAAGAAGAGGTCTACGTCGAACAACCTCCAGGTTTTATTGATCATTTCTTACCTCATCATGTATTCAAATTACACAAAGCCTTGTATGGTCTAAAACAGGCACCTAGAGCATGGTATGATACTCTATCACAATTTCTTGGCAATCATGATTTTACAATTGGGACAATAGACAAAACTCTGTTCACTCTAATAAAAAATAAACATATCCTATTAGTGCAGATTTACGTTGACGATATTATTTTTGGGTCAACTAACCCCAAACTATGTGCAAAGTTTGCTAAGTTGATGCAGGATCAATTCGAAAGAGACAATCAGTAAACAAAATATAAAAACTTCATTAATAATAGAAGCGGGGGGCGTACATTCTTTATTTCATTTTTAACGTACTCTCTCCAGATTGCCAACCAGGTGGTCAGCTCTCCGGTGGAGGTACGCAGAAACTCCTATGAAAAAGCAACCTTTTTCAGAGTCCTCTGCTCCTTTAAGAGAATGAGGAGGTAGACGCCATCTTCAGAGAAGACGTCTGCGCTGTCAGCACTATGGAGACGTCGATAATACTTCTCTATTGCTATCAGCTCCGTGGTAGAAGACACCAGCCCACCTTCAAAGGAGGACTGAAGCTCCTGGACCTTAGTTCAAGTAGCAAGTGCCTTCTCCAGCACCTTGCCCTCTATCTGACTCTGGAGAAGGCTCCGAGATATCATTTGCACCTATCATGTGTATTGGTTTGATAAAAGAACTCTTGAATGAATTAGTCTCTAAACTTGCAAGAACTTATATAGAGTCTCAGGAAGCTGAAGAGACGGCAATTTGGTTACACGAATACCAAGATTCATCCCTCTTGTCCTCAGATATCACATCTCAGCATTTATTGGTTGCATTTATCGAGGGGGAACAATCTTTTAGTCAGACTAAGATTTTCATATCTTTTCCCAAAAACAGATAGAATGTCTGTCCTTTTTGATAAAACAACAAGTCTACTGGTTTTATAAAAGTGCTCAATTATTTCAGTACTTTAAAACTTCCAGTAGACGTTATCATAAAACGACAACATCTCTTCTGATTATTTCAAAAGTAACCGGTTGGACAGCCCGCTCTTATCACTAAATTTCAAAATTTGAAATCATTAGTCTATCTGACACGCTCTATATTTTTTTAATAAATAATAATAATAACTCAACCATAAACATATTGACACGTGTCCTTGTGTTTACAATGACGGCTGTAAATTTTTTTTAATATTAACTGCCTTTGTCTCTTCTATTCATTTTTACGTTTCCAGAACCTTATTCTCTAACTACTGCTTTCTTTTGAAATCGTGATTACTCAATCTCTTTGAAATTACTTTCTTTAAAGGAAACAAATGGCCGGAGCTTACACCATGAATCCTTACCAGGTTAACTTCTCCTCTGTCCTTACCATCAAGGATGAGAATCTTCTGCAGATTTTTCGAGCCCTAGAAAAATCTGGACTCCGAAAATTCTTGGAAGCACCTGCTACGATATACAAAACTGCTCTTCTGGATTTCTATGCTAGGGCAACTATTCAAGAAGGAAAGATCATTCACTCTCAAGGAGACACATCCATCTCCATTGATGCAGCACTATTGGGGATTAACCTTCTTCCTCCCATGCTCAGGTACTTCTGAACTCTCCGATATTTCTAAGCAAGAGATGTCTACTGCTCTCAGCACCTTCTCAGCTTCTGGAGAAGAATTGTCTCCATCTTGCTTCAAAAAGCTTCTCAAAATAGAGTATCAAGTGCTTGCTGACATTGTGGCAAAGGCCTTATTGGTCAAAGCTGGCACATTTGATAAGCTGACTAAGGAGAAAGTCCAAGTGATGGTTGCCATCACTTCAGAAATTAAAATAGATTGGAGTCATTTCTTGTTTCGAATGATAAAAGACATGATTTCAAGGAAAAGCACTGGATTTGCTGTTCAGATCAGCACAATGCTAAAAGATGCTGGTTTTGCCCTCACTTCTGAATCGGACGCATCATATGTCACTATGATAGACGCTACCAACGTGCTTGCTCTTCGACCTAAGCCAACTGTGGCTGAGTTTATTTCTATGAAAAGGAAGAAGGCGATGATCAAACTAAGGCTGTGGCACTTTAGGAGTCTGCTGTTCCTACCAAACCCTCTCAGCCACCCACTCCCCTCAAAAAGAAGGCTCGAACTGTTCTTCGGATCAAGAAGATAGCAGCAATCTCTGAATTGGAAACTGTTCCTTTGAGGTAAGTGTTCCCAAAAGCTGTTTCCTCTACTCGACCAACTGTCTCTGCCTCTACAACCAACCACTACTGTTGTTATTCCAACAACATCTACTGGGTCAACTTTTAGACCTGTATCTGGAATTGTCTTTCGAGAATCTACTGCAGGGTCTTCTGCGTTTCGGATACCGTTCCAGCTGATGATTCCGGCAACCCAGCTGTCCAACCAGTAGAACCAACTCAGGAAGAATCGCATGCTGACCAGTCTTCTTCCTTGCCAAATTTGGCGATTTTCTCTATTGAACATCAAGAGGAGATGGTCCTGATTTTGAATGATTCAATTCAACCTAATCAACAATCGAACGCCATGGCAGTAGCTCAACCAGCAGAAAGCACACTTCCTACACCTTCTACTGTTTTTGAACCTACTGCTGTTGAACCCGTGGCTGCTGAACAATCTGCTGGTCAGGAAGGCCTCACTACTGCATTATCTACTACTCTCGTTCCTACTTCTTCTGCTCAAGCAGAAGCTCAACCCTCTACTGCATTGGCATTATCCACAATTGCCCGAACTTCTCGTGATGATCAAATTGAAGAAATGAAGCGTCGTATGCGTGAAAGAACTCCGTCACCAGAACCATTCGATATCGAACATGAGATAAATATTTTACAGAATAATCTCAACAATCTCTCCGATATAGTTCGGAAGCTATCTCATGAACATGCTGCAGAAGTCAGTGGTTCTAAGTTCTTTCAAGACTGCATTACAAGGGAAATCTTCAACACGGCAGAATCTGTGAACAGGATGCATGCTGAAACCATTGCCTTCAGACAAACAATTTCAAAAGGATACGGTACCTTAGTGCTTGGTCAGAATGATATTTTGCAACGTCTCACTGATCATGATGCACTTATCCGCTCATTCTCTAACACCATGGAATCTTTGGATGCCAAGATTGACTCCCAATCTCAATCTCTCACTACTCTTCATGACCGAGTTTCTACTCAGGCCCCTTATCTTGAAATGGTTACGAATGGGATTCAAAACTTGTCTGGACGCATGGATGACTTACTTGCTCGGGTCATTGCACATGATGCCAAAAAGGGGGAAGAAGAAAAACAAAGAAAAAGAGTTCTAACAGAAGAAGAACGAAGGAGAAACAGAGATAACGCAGAATCCTCAGTCAGACAAAGAGACCAAGATGACCAGAATGAAGAAATCATTTACAAGGATATTGAAACCAATAATTAAAATTCTTGCTAAAACTCTTACTACTTTCTTATATTTATGTTTTGCATTTACGTTATCTTTATTCTCGTTCTAACATTATCTAGGTTTTGGCATCACCACAAAGGGGGAAATTGTTAGATCTAAATTTATTGTGGCGATGGAAATCAAAACCAGTAGATCACTCGTTAAAACAGCAGATAACTAAAAAGCAAAATCAGTAGCGTAGAAAAGCAGAAGAAGTACCTAGACGGATATAGAATCAGAAGCAGAAGAAAGGACTTTATTAGACTCGACATCTTAACGTTATCAGCTTTAAATGTTACCGTTACCTTTTTCTAGTACAAGTATTAATTGCAGCATTAATCACTGTACGAGGACATTTAATTCACTTTGCCGATTTTAGTATAAAACAGGACTGATTGTTTTATAGCTTTTCTGCAGGAACCTATTTCGGTAATAAAGCTGATTATATCAGAAGTCAGAAGACAGTTTCTGATTAAAGACGTTGAACTCAGTCACCTATATATATGGAATAAACCCATATAGAAGATAGTGCGAAACATCTCTCAAATCAATCTGTATTTCACGAAACTAAAATCCTTAATATCTTCGAGTTCAACATAAAGAAAAGTAGCACACGCTTCATAGCAGATATCTGATCTATTGAGATCATTATGTGCTACTGTTTCTTACACTCTTCACAATTATTCACTGAACTCATATTTTATCAAGAAGAGTTTGTAATCTGAAAAGAGTCTTTTCAGAACTTTGTTGTATCGTATTTTCACTGTGTTGAGTAACTAAGAGTTTCAGTAGGCAAAGGTTAAGCCTGCTGAAGTGGGTGTGTACAAGAGTTGTACTATAAAATCCAAAGTCTTTTAGTGATACCTTCCGGAAAGAGAAGAAGGGGAGACGTAGAAGACTTTATCTTCGAACTTCCATAAACAACTACTGTATACTGATATTACTATTTTCATTCACTCCATCAAATTGTTTCCTCACTTAATATTTTAATGTGTTGGAAGTATTCACGACAAGATAAGCTACTATCTCTAACAGGATTTTAGCACCTTCTTTATCCAAGAAAGAAAAGAAGAAATTGGAGAAGAGTTCATTCAACCCCCCCTCTCTAAACTCTTACTCGATCCCCAACATATATATATACATATATATATAATATAACAATAATAATAATTGATGAAATATTTATTGTATTAAAATTAAACAACAAATCAAGATAACCACTTCAATGGTATCAAGCATTTGATGTAAATTGATAATAACAAATAACTCATTTTTATACCTACAATAAAAAAAAATTAGCTAAATGAAATGAAATAAAGAAACAATATACAAAATATAAACAATCTTACTTCACCAAGAATTCATTCTCTTCACCTTGACATAATAGATTAGCTTGCCATGAGCTTACTTTTGATCAACACTAAAATCATCACTCATAGTTAAGAAAATGAAAGAAAAATTATTGGAACTTAGAACTTTGATACACACTCACACTATATTTTACAATGAGAGAGAATGATTCTCAAGCTAGCACAATGACTCTATTTATAGGCCAAATGAGAGAAAGGGTCAAAAATTTTAATAATGTCATGTAGTTGTAATAGTAGTTTTTGTCTCCTCAAACTTCAATTCCATGGCCCTTCCTTCAATGCTATGTTCCACGACTTTAAGCACCGAATTTGACTTGGCTCAAAATAAAAAACATGTAGGGAATTGTCTGTAGATGAATTTGGCCACTTGGTTAACCTCATTTGGTTAAATATTGAATTATTTATGATTTTTTACTAGAAGCTGGTCATAGTAAAAGTAAATCTGTCCTCCTTTTGATATTTGCACAATTTGATCATCTTCATGAACTTTTTAGGCAATCATGTCTTCTGCAAAGTTGTAGATAATTTCTTAAGGATTTCAAACATATTTGAATCACCTCCATTTGAATTTTGTAGTTTGAGTTATCATTATTTTATCAACACGTAGAAAACCTGAAAATAAAACATATTTAGTAAGACACTTAAATATAAATAAACAATACTAAAATAACATAATTTTATAATTTTAATGAAACTTAAAATTTAAAATATAGGTTTTAACATATAATAAATTATTAATTTTAAGTTTCATCACTAAACCATAGTATACTGGGCGGTAAAGATCATCACAGCCCTTAGACTGGATATCTGTACCCATACGTGAACATGAACTGAACCGGTCAGTGACCACCGGATGAAGTAACAATCCCATGATAAGCTGCAATCCCATGAACGTGAGGTAGCCACAAGCAATTTCGCATATATCTCAAAAATGAACATTTTATATTTTTATGCACGTAATATAATTAAATGTCCTGTATTATTTTACCGAATGGGTTGGATCGTTCCCAGGCTCGCTGCGACCTAATTCTAACATGCGAAAAATGCAAATAATCTTAACTTGAGAATGACTTCGTAATTGAACCCAAAAACGGGGCCAACTAGACCAACAACTTAAATTCTAACCATGACTCCGTACAAACCCGAACCAACATCGAAACTGAAAGAAGATCGGTTTTAGGTGCTCAAATGCGCAACGGAAGTTCAAAAATTTTTAAGGGCATGAAAACCGAAAATTTTATAGGAAAAATTTGTACACCTCTTGTACTAGCATGTAACATATACAAAAACACAAAATATGACATTCATAGTGTGGGGACCCGGACGCTAATCATCTTATCAATCGTCATTGGGACTAATTAATCAATTATAATAAACAGGGTCTAATTTTTTTTTTAAAATGCGGAACGTAATGACATACATCTTAACATACATGTCAGTATTAAAAGTACAAATCTTGCACTATATACAATCAGTCTCAACTAAGGTTTAGCAACTATATAACCAGCGTTTAAACCCTAACTCTAGTCCAAGTCCGTAGTCTCCACTCTAACTCGATCTTTCTTCACATCTGTGACCCTGAAACTGTCCCACCTGTTGCCATGCACACATACAGAAAAGACAACAGCCGGATAACTTCGGTGAGATATAAATATCCCAGTATAAACAATGTATCAATGCAATCATATAAAACATATATAAAAGCATAAACAAACATTAAAACATGTATCTAATCTGACTACATGAATCAATACGAATCTGTATTTAAGTCAATGACTTATTATCTTCTCTCAACTTATTTCTAATCTAGGGATCCCGATCTAATTTAGACTTTGGTATGCTGTATCAAATGTCTACAATAGATGTCGATCTACCTCTAAGCTCATCGATACACCGTAAGTCTAGAGTCTACGCGATTCTGACAAAGACTCGACGGTTCTGCCCTAGCTAGGCTGATCTGCCCTAGACTCAAACTCTGGCTCTGCTATAATTCAATAGACTAAACATATAATCTGATAATCTGCAAATATCAATGCAATAAAATAAATTATGTGATTTTGGGAAACTCAAGTCAAACCTAACTCGAGTTGTGCAATCCTGAATCAACATTTATTTATACCTTTTATTCTATCGCTCTGATACAATCGAAGTCTCGACTCAAAGCCTATCAATGTTCAATCTGGCAATGACAATATCAATATTCTGTATCAATATTCTAATCAAATCACAACATCTCTGTTTTATCAAATTCTGACGGTACAACAGTACAATCTTGCGATACTGATAATACTATATCAGTCTATACCAATTCCAATCATTTACAATCAACCACCGTACAAATCTGACATCAATTTTAGTCAATCTCATTCTGAAAATCATAACACTTCCATATTCAGTCCGTTTCTTAATCTGACTTCGATTCTACACTGTCTAACATGTCAAGAACAACATATATGACATGTATTCAATTCCAACAACATCATAATTTCAAAACATGTCAAAACGTAGTAAAACTTACGTCCTATAGTAGCCTGCATTGATAGGAACACAGTACCGAAGTCGGATTTAAAATCTAACGGACGGATTGATCGCAAATCGAATTCTAAAATTCAAAAGCTATTTTCCCTCGAAGCTGCTTCGTTCCTCTTTCTTCTTTCTTCTGAAGAATGAACGAATGCATATGTATATATATTCATGCATGGAAGGGCAAGTGGCTTAATCTTTGTAGCACACGTCTCGCGCATATGCGCGACCCCAATCGGCGCATATGCGCGAGACACTCGATCTCCGCGCGTATCTTGCACATCGCCTCGCGCATATGCGCGACTCATCTCCGCGCATATGCGCGAGACTCTCTGGAGTTCCTCGCATAGGCTTCGCGCATATGCGCGAGACACTCGATCTCCGCGCGTATCTTGCACATCGCCTCGCGCATATGCGCGACTCATTTCCGCGCATATGCGCCAGACTCTCTAGAGTTCCTCGCATAGGCTTCGCGCATATGCGCGACATCTTCCGCGCATATGCGCGAGGTCTTCTGCCTGTTTGGCGCATGTGCGCGCATCCCGGTCGCGCATATGCGCCGATGCTACTGTCCTTGCACATCTATTTTCACACGCAATCTCATTTCGTGTCTCGGTTAGCCCTTTCATAATTATCTCGATTAAAAATTAATAATCGTAATTTAACACGGTATAAAATCTCGGGCATTACATTTCTTCCCCCCTAAGATACGATTTCGTCCTCGAAATCACAGGCATTCAATTATATCAATAGGGAGTATATACAGAAACGGTCTAAAAAGTTAACATTATTGAAACAACTCAGGGAATTCTTGTCTCATATCTGATTCAGTCTCCCAGGTTGCTTCTTCAGTGCCATGACGAGTCCATTGAACTTTCACAAGTGGAATGGTCTTCGTTCTGAGCTGTTTTTCTTTACGATCAATAATCTGAATCGGTTTTTCAATATAGCTCAATGTCTCATCCATTTCGGCCTCGTCTGGCTGAATTGCATGTGAAGCATCAGGAAGGTATTTCCTTAATAACGATACATGAAAGACATCATGTATCCCGGATAATGAAGGCGGTAACGCGAGTCGATATGCACGATCTCCTATCTTTTCGAGAATCTCATAAGGCCCAATATATCGTGGAGACAGTTTCCCTTTCTTGACAAATCTGACAACTCCTCTGAAAGGTGAAATCTTTAAAAATACTCGGTCTCCTGCCTCAAATACCAACGGTCTACGTCGAACATTGGCATATTTGGCATGTCTGTCTTGTGCTGCCTTCATTTTATTTTGAATTAGCTTCACTTTTTCTGTCATATCTCTGATCATATCAGGTCCAATCTCAGGCACTTAAGAGATATCATCACAATAGAGAGGGGATCGACACTTCTTTCCGTACAACGCTTCAAATGGTGCCATCTCAATACTCGTCTGATAGCTGTTGTTGTACGAAAACTCACAAAGTTGCAATGCATCTTGCCAATTAGTGCTAAAATCAAGCACTACTGCTCTCAGCATATCCTCCAGTGTCTGGATAGTCCGCTCTGACTGTCCGTCGGTCTGTGGATGATATGCGGTACTCAGATGTAACTTCGTACCGAGAGCCTGCTGCAAACTCTGCTAGAAGTGCGAGGTAAATCGAGGATCACGGTCTGATACAATTTACTTCGGCACTCCGTGCAATCTGACCACTTCTCTGACATAGATCTCTGCCATCTGGTCAAATCTGTACGTCATCTTGTACGGAATAAAACATGCGGATTTGGTCAATCTGTCAATCACGACCCAAATTGCATCACAACCTCGGGAGGAACGCGGTAACTGCGTCACAAAATCCATGGAAATGTGATCCCATTTCCATTCAGGAATGGACAAACTCTGTAATAAACCTCCTGGTTTTTTTCTTTCTGCTTTCACCTGCTGGCAATTCAGACATTTGGAAACAAATTCGGCAATATCAGTCTTCATTTGTTTCCACCAGAACTGTCTTTTCAAATCATTATACATCTTTCTGCCACCAGGATGAATACTGAATCGACTGTGAAAACAGATATTTCAAACTTTTATGATCAGAATATATCTCAAACTTTTCCCCGTAAAGATAGTGTCGCCATATCTTTAATGCAAAGACAATGGCTGCCAATTCAAGGTCATGAATTGGATAACGGGTCTCATGTGGTTTAAGCTGTCTTGAGGCATAAGCAATAACATGCCCTCGCTGCATCAGAACACATCCCAACCCTCTGTGAGAGGCGTCGCAATAAACCACAAAATCACCAGTACCGGATGGGATAGTCAACACCGGAGCACTGGTCAATCTCTTTTTCAACTCCAGAAAACTGGTCTCGCATTCTTCAGACCAAACAAATGGAGCATTCTTCTGAGTCAGCTGAGTAATTGGTTTAGCAATACTTGAGAAATCTTTAATAAAACGACGGTAATATCCCGCTAAACCCATAAAACTGCGAATTTCGGGCACTGACGTCGGTCTTGGCCAAGAAATCACGGCTTCAACCTTACTGGGATCCACAGATATCCCATCTCCGGATATAATATGCCCCAGAAATACTACCTGTCTCAACCAAAACTCGCATTTCGACAGTTTAGCTTATAATTTCTCAGCCCTTAAAATTCGCAACACAGTTCTTAGATGCTCAGCATGCTCACTCATATTCTTTGAATAAATCAAAATATCATCAATGAATATAATCACATAATCATCGAGATATTTCTGGAATATACGGTTCATCAATCCCATAAACACCGCTGGAGCATTCATTAAACCAAATGGCATGACAATAAATTCATAGTGTCCATACATGGTTCTGAATGCTGTTTTTGAGATATCAAAATCTCTGACTCTCAGCTGATGATATCCAGATCTCAAATCGATCTTGGAATATACTGAAGAACCCTGCAACTGGTCAAACAAATCATCAATACGAGGCAAAGGATATTTATTCTTTATCGTTGCCTTGTTCAGTTGCCGATAGTCGATGCAGAGTCTCATGGAACCGTCCTTCTTTCTTACGAACAATACCGGAGCACCATAAGGAGAAACACTCGGTCTGATGTACCCCTTGGCCAGTAATAAATCTTCCAGCTGATCTTTTAATTCTTTCAATTCAATTGGTGCCATTCTGTATGGAGCTCTAGAAATTGGCACTGTACCTGGCATCAATTCAATGCTGAAGTCTATCTCTCTAACTGGAGGTAATCCCGGGATCTCGTCTGGAAAGACGTCAGCAAACTCACGTACCACTGGCAAATCAGCCAAGGATGGACTCGACTTCAGTACATCTACTTAATAGACAAGGAACCCCTCTGCTCCTTTCTGTAACAATCGAGTTATAGATAATACGGATATTAAAGGAATTCTCGATCTAGAACCCTTACCGTAAAATTTCCACTCTTCAGCCATGTCTGGTCTGAATCTCGCTAACTTGTGGAAACAATCCACAGTCGCTCTGTACTTGGTCAACATGTCAATACCGATAATACAATCAAAATCTGACAACCCAAGTACTAACTATGCAATCTAATTCAATCTCATGCCCGTCATACTGTAGTACACAACGTTTTACAGAATTTACGGATATCAAACCGGACTCCCTAAAGGAGAAGAGACCGATACTACAGTAGCTAACGACTCTACAGGCAATGCATGACTTAATGCAAATCGTTCAGAAATGAAAGTATGTGAAGCACCAGTATCAATCAATACATAAGCGGGTAACCACATAAAGAATAGTTACCTGCCACAACGTCATCTGGTGCTTTCTGGGCCTGCTCCTCGATCAAAGCGAATACTCTGGCCTGCTGTCTAGGAGGCTGGGTACCACTCTGGCTACCTCCTGGCTTCTGCTGTGACTGAGCTGGCGCTGGCTGGAAGGTGTGAACAGCAGCTGATCGTCTCTCAGTCTGTGCTGCTGATTTTGATGACTCGGCTCCCTGAAATCTTTGGGACCCTCTCTGTGGACACACTTTAGCAAAGTGTACCGGCTGTTTATAAATGTTGCAACTACCAGTTACTCCCTGGCATTGCTCAGTTGCATGTCTTCCTCCACAAGTCTTACAATAAACTCCAGTATAACTCTGGCTCTGTCTGGAACCACCGGAGCTGGAAGAACTGCTGCCAGGTTTCTTGAATTGCTTTCCTCTGGCTTTCAAAAATTCTTTCTTCCCTCCACTGCTGCTGCCACCCTCGAATCTGGGAGGTGATTGCTGTGGTCTCGGTGCTGGAGGCACAAATGAAGCCCCTTTCTGTTTCATTAGACCGGCTTCTGCTCCCTTAGCTCTGTTCAGGGCGTCAGTAAAGTTATTCGGTCGCCCTGTGTTCACCAATGTGAAAATATCTGGGTTCAAGCCATTGATGAACTGATCAGCAATAGCTTCCTCACTGTCAGCCACATGTGGAGCAAATTTCAACAAGGTGGAGAACTTGGACACGTATTCTTCTATGTTCATCTGTCCCTGCCTTAGATTAGCAAACTCTGCCCCTTTGTCCTTTCGGTACGACACTGGAAAGAATCGTTGGTAAAATTCAGTTCTAAATATATTCCAGGTAATAGTCGTACCTCTATGATCCATGGCTCTCTTTCTAGTAATCCACCAGTACTTAGCAACATCGTGTAACTGGTGTCCAATTAATCGAACTCGCCTCTCATCTGTATACTCTAATGAGTCAAAAAGCATTTCAATATCATCAAGCCAACTCTCGCATTCCACAGCGTTCTCTGTTCTTTTCAAAGTTGGCGGACGAAATGACTGAAATCGTTTCAGTAACGTTTCCATTGGAGTCGGTGTTACATCCATTGGAGGATTTGATGTACTTCCCTGTTCTGGAATTCGTCTAGGAGGCATATCTGGTTATCAACAGAATTAGTAACTCAAATACAACAACCAACTTCAGTCCTCCTCTGATAATCTTACTGCTGATCTAGAATCGGTGCTGATCCATTCTCAATAAAACATATTACTATATCAAATCAGATAAGCAAGTAACATGTATTAAAGCAGTAAGACATGCTAGCATTCAAAAGCAGGAAAGAAAACCTCAATCTACCCCACTCACTAGCCTCTTCTATCTCAATCTAAAGGATCTATGGCTCTGATATCACCTGTTGTGGGGACCCGGACGCTAATCATCTTATCAATCGTCATTGGGACTAATTAATGAATTATAATAAACAGGGTATAATTTTTTTTTTTTAAAATGCGGAACGTAATGGCATACATCTTAACATACATGTCAGTATTAAAAGTACAAATCTTGCACTATATACAATCAGTCTCAACTAAGGTTTAACAACTATATAACCAGCGTTTAAACCCTAACTCTAGTCCAAGTCCGTAGTCTCCACTCTAACTCGATCTTTCTTCACCTCTGTGACCCTGAACCTGTCCCACCTGTTGCCATGCACACATACAGACAAGACAACAGCCGGATAACTCCGGTGAGATATAAATATCCCAGTATAAACAATGTATCAATGCAATCATATAAAACATATATAAAAACATAAACAAACATTAAAACATGTATCTAATCTGACTACATGAATCAATACGAATCTGTATTTAAGTCAATGACTTATTATCTTCTCTCAACTTATTTCTAATCTAGGGATCCCGATCTAATTTAGACATTGGTATGCTGTATCGAATGTCTACAATAGACGTCGATCTACATCTAAGCTCATCGATACACCGTAAGTCTAGAGTCTACGCGGTTCTGATAAAGACTCGGCGGTTCTGCCCTAGCTAGGCTGATCTGCCCTAGACTCAAACTATGGCTCTGCTATAATTCAATAGACTAAACATATCAATCTGATAATCTGCAAATATCAATGCAATAAAATAAAGTATGTGATTTTGGCAAACTCAAGTCAAACCTAACTCGAGTTGTGCAATCCCGAATCAACATTTATTTATACCTTTTATTCTGTCGCTTTTGTACAATCGAAGTCTCGACTCAAAGCATGTCAATATTCAATTTGGCAATGACAATATCAATATTCTGTATCAATATTCTAATCAAAACACAACATCTCTGTTTTATCAAATTCTGACTAAACAACAGTACAATCTTGCGATACTGATAATACTATATCAGTCTATACCAATTCCAATCATTTACAATCAACCACCGTACAAATCTGACATCAATTTTAGTCAATCTCATTCTGAAAATCATAACACTTCCATATTCAGTCCGTTTCTTAATCTGACTTCGATTCTACACTGTCTAACATGTCAAGAACAACATATATGACATGTATTCAATTCCAACAACATCATAATTTCAAAACATGTCAAAACGTAGTAAAACTTACGTCCTGTAGTAGCCTGCATTGATAGGAACACAGTACCGAAGTCGGATTTAAAATCAAACGGACGGATTGATCGCAAATCGAATTCTAAAATTCAAAAGCTATTTTCCCTCGAAGCTGCTTCGTTCCTCTTTCTTCTTTCTTCTGAAGAATGAACGAATGCATATGTATATATATTCATGCATGGAAGGGCAAGTGGCTTAATCTTTGTAGCACACGTCTCGCGCATATGCGCGACCCCAATCGGCGCATATGCGCGAGACACTCGATCTCTGCGCGTATCTTGCACATCGCCTCGCGCATATGCGCGACTCATCTCCACGCATATGCTCGAGACTCTCTGGAGTTCCTCGCATAGGCTTCGCGCATATGCGCGACATCTTCCGCGCATATGAGCGAGGTCTTCTGCCTGTTTGGCGCATGTGCGCGCATCCCGGTTGCGCATATGCGCCGATGCTACTGTCCTCGCACATCTATTTTCACACGCAATCTCATTTCGTGTCTCGGTTAGCCCTTTCATAATTATCTCGATTAAAAATCAATAATCGTAATTTAACACGGTATAAAATCTTGGGCATTACACATAGTGTGTTTAGAAGATATACCTATCAATCTCAAAGATTGATGTAATGGCTCCAACCAAGTTGTAAACAACTTGGCTCTTCAAGGCAAGACAAATCTACAAGCTCTCCTTGTCCTTCCTTCAAAATCAAGCCCACCACCAAACTTAAAAGATCCATCTTACACTTGCACTAGAAAATGTAGGGTATTTTTCTTTGAGAAGAGAATTGTTTCTCCAACAATTGAAGAACAAAAATGAGGGAGAAAAGGGACAAGAAATTTCGGCCAAGTGAGGGAGGGAAAGAGAGTGAATGAGTTGTCTTGGTGTGTGAAAAAGTAGAGACCAACTTTAGCATGCCATGCAATTTTTTAATCAAAAGTAATCCACAACCTTTCACCTCCCAAGCATGCAATTTGAGTGGGCTTGTAACAATTACAAGGCCCATGGACTTTAATTTAATTGTCTCAAACATATTTGAGCCCAATTAAACTTTATTTGATTTTACTCAAGCCCACTAGTTAAATAATTATTTCCAATTGGGCTCTACAAGGCCCAATGTTATTTAATTAATTCAACACTTGAATTAATTTAATTATTTGGACTCTACTAGGCCCATTATTGTTAAATTAATTCAACACTTGAATTAATTTAATTTAGTCCATAATAATGTTTATGAAAATCACAATTTTCAAAAACATTATTTATTTGGCCAACTTTTAATTTAAGAACACATCCATAAATTGAAAGTTACATTTCCCTTATAGAAGTCATACTTCTATTTTTCCTTACGCTTATAAACTCATTTATAAGCCGTTCAACACATTGAACTATTTTAACTTTTCAACGGGATCTAGAAAGCTAGTACTTGTGTGGCCCTCAATGGTTCATTGATACAACTAGCCGTGGGTTCACATCTCCATTTGATTCGGACTAAACATGTCCTTATACGAGCATACCCCAATTGCTCCATTCTTACTTATCAACTCCTTGATAACAAGAATGTCAGAACTCAAGTCTGATAGTACCCAACCAATCATGTTACATGCCTAGCAGCATCGCTTACATGATTCACTAGGTATCAAATGATAGTGCCTGCAAGAACCATTCAATTATGGTTAGCGTACAGTACAGTCCCTTCAACTCATATATCCCGACCGATTCGACAACCATTGGTATATCGAGAGTTGTCAATGAATCGATACTATGTGTCATGTTGTAGTTGCATCGATGGTGTAATCTATGAAACCCCTTTCATAATTACCACTATACTCTGATCAGAGATTTCATACTACACATACATGAGAACACATAGGATATCCATACCCGAAGGTAAGAAGTGAATCCTCGACTACAATGCATCCACTCCTATATGTTTCGACATAACACCCAACCTTGCCACCTGATGACCCCATGAGAGTCGGTAAACAAGTCAAAGTGTAATTCTAGCACATAGAGTCTCAATGTTGTCCCGGGTCATAATGACTAATGATGTACAATCATAAACTAGGACTTTTCCACTCGATAAGTGAGAACCACTTGGAAAGTTCTTTATGGAGGAATGTTCAATGCACTCTACAAGGAGCACCTATCTGCATGCTCGGACATCACAATGTCCCCTACCAATGAAACATGGTACTCACATCGCAGATACTAGTCTCGAACTCGAGCGGCCTATATCCTTCTTAGCGGCGGCTGAATCGACTAGGAACTGTTTTGAATATACAGTATTCCAAATATGAGTTTCATGATACTCATCATATGAGCATCTCATATTCTTTCTACTATTTGTATATTCAAGTACTTTATCTATGTAACTAACATGGGTATACAGATAAAGAAGTGCCAAAACAATAAATTCAAATATTATTAAAATAAAGACTGTTCATACATAGAGTTTAAACATGAACCCTCGGCCAACACTTGGCTCGACCGGCACCTACTCTAACAATCTCCCACTTGCACTAGAGCCAACTACCCATATGCTTCATACCCATCGATTCGCGATGCTTCTCGAACAATGGTCCAGGCAAAGGCTTAGTTAGCGGATCAGCAACATTATCTGTGGAGCTGACTTTGTCAATCGTGACATCTCCTCTTTCCACGATCTCTCAGAGGATGTGGTACTTTCTCAATATGTTTTTGGACTTCTGATGAGACATCGGCTCCTTTGCTTGAGCAATGGCTCCCGTGTTGTACACAAAACACCGGGACAAGAGCTACTCCATTAGGAATGACGCCCAACTCTTGGACGAAATTCCTTATCCAAACAGCCTCCTTTGCTGCAGCTGATGCAACTATATATTCTGCCTCAGTGGTGGAATCCGCTGTACTGTCTTGCTTGGAACTCTTCCAAGAGACATCAGCACCATTGAACATGAATATGAATCCAGAGGTTGACTTCGAGTCATCGATATCTCTTTGGAAGCTAGAGTCGATATAGCCTTCCAATTTTAGTTCCCCACCCACATAGACCAAGAACAACTTATTGGTCCTTCTCAAATACTTGAGGATGTCTTTCACAAATTTCCGATGTGGAAGACCGGGGTTTGATTGATATCTACTCACTACACTTAGTGCGAAAGCCACGTCAGGACATGTAGATATCATCCCATACATGATGCTACCAATTGCAGATGCATACGGAATGCGTGTCATCGCCTCTATCTCTGCATCAGTCTTGTGAGACATTGACTTGGATAGAGACATGCCATGACACATTGGTAGATGTCCTCTCTTGGACTCATCCATCGAGAACCTCTTCACGTTGGTATCAATGTATGTGGACTGGGTGAGACCAAGCAATCTTCTTGATCTATCTCTATAGATCTGTATTCCCAATACAAAAGATGCTTCACCCAAGTCCTGCATCGAGAACTTACTCGCTAACCATATCTTAGTTGATTGCAACATTCCTACATCATTCCCAATGAGTAGAATGTCATCAACATACAGCACCAGGAATGTCACAGCACTCCCACTGACCTTCTTATACACACAGGGTTCCTCAGGATTCTTAGTAAAACAAAACTCTTTGATTGTACTATCGAATCTAAGGTTCCAACTCCTAGATGCCTGCTTTAGACCATAAATAGATCTCTGAAGTTTGCATACCATATGCTCACTTCCGATAGATGTAAACCCTTCGGGTTGAGACATGTAAGTCTCTTCCTTAATATCCCCATTAAGAAAGGCTGTCTTGACATCCATCTGCCATATCTCATAGTCATACAATGCAGTTATGGCTAGCAATATCCTTATGGACTTAAACATTGCAACTGGAGAAAAGGTTTCCTCAAAGTCAACTCCTTGTCTTTGAGTATATCCTTTTGCCACCAATCGCGCCTTGAAGGTCAATACCTTCCCATCCGCCCCAAGTTTACTCTTGTAAATCCATTTACACCCTATGGGAACAATTCTCTCAGGTGGATCACGAGATTCCACACTTGGTTCGAATGCAAGGAATTCATCTCAGATTCCATCGCTTCAAGTCACTTGGATGAATCGGCATCAGATAACGCTTCCTTGAAGGTCCTTGGATCACATCCATGGTTAGGCTCATCATGGCCTTCTTCAAGAAGCAGACCATACCTCATAGGTGGTCTCGAGACTCTCTCGGATCTTCTAGGAGCTTGTATCTCCACTCTTGGCTCTTCAGGTGTGGGTTCTATAATTGTGGGTGTCTCTCGAACCTCTTCGAGTTCTATCATCTCCCCTTTTCTATCCAGTAGAAATTCCTTTTCCAAAAAGGTTGCATTCCTAGTAACAAACACCTTTGGATATCCCACAAAGTAACATAAAATGGATCGACTATCCAATTTATCTCCCACTACCTGCTTGCTTCACATAAGCAGGGCACCCCCATATTCTAAGATAAGAATACTTGGGAGGCTTACCCATCCATATCTCATATGGTGTCTTATAAACTGCCTTTGAATGGACATTGTTCAACAACAGTGCCGCTGTCTCAAGCGCATATCCCAAAAGGATGGCGGCAACTCCGTGAACCCCATCATAGACCGAACCATGTCCATCAAAGTCCGGTTACGATGCTCTGAAACACCATTCAACTGTGGTGTAGCGGGCAGAGTCCACTGCGAGAGAATCCCATTCTCCCTAAGATACTCTTGGAACTCGGCACTCAAGTACTCACCACCTCGATCCGATCGAAGTGTCTTGATGCTTCGTCCCAACTGTTTCTCTACTTCACTTCTGAATTCTTTGAACCTTTCAAAGGCTTCAGACTTGTATTTCATCAAATACACATACCCATACCTCGAAAAGTCATCAGTAAAGTTGATGAAGTAGGGATGTCCATGCTTAGTGGTGATACTAAGCTGACCGTACATATCGATATGGATCAAATCCAATAACCCTTTGGCTCGCTCCACATGGCTCTTAAAGGGAATTTTGGTCATCTTTCCTTTTAGACAGGACTCACAAGTCGTGAGAGCATTAATATCAGACATATCAAACATGCCCACTCCCACTAGCTTGTTCATCCTTCTTAGGGAAATATGTCCTAATCGAGCATGCCATAACTGTGCCGAATTTAGAGTATCTTGTTTGCGCTTGTTTGTTGTTGTTATAGCTTGGACATTGTTTAGTGGAATATCTTTCCATTTTAAGGTGTAGAGATCGTTTTCAAGTTCTCCGGAACCAATTAAACATTCGTTCTTGTAAATATTGCAAACACCTTTGCTAAATAAACAAGAAAATCCATCTTTATCAAGCATAGAAATGGAAATAATGTTTTTCACCACGTCTGGTACAAACAAAACATCTCTTAACATTAACTTAAAATCATTGTTCAAATACAAGCAAACATCTCCTACGGCCTTAGCAGCAACCCTAGCTCCATTGCCCATCCTCAAGAAGGTCTCACCTTCCCTGAGCCTCCTACTTCTTCCCATCCGCCTGCAAATCATTACAGAGATGTGAGCCACAGCCGATATCCAATACCCAAGAAGTAGAGTTAATTGAAATGTTTACTTCAATATAGAACATACCGTTTCCAGAACTATTCTGGGCAAGATATTCCCTGCAGTTACGCCTCCAATGTCCAGGCTTCTTGCAGTGATGACTGATGTCAACAGTCTTGTCAGCCTTCACTGGTGTGGCTGCCACAACGGGACCCGGAGTCTGCCTCTTCAAGGGCACGTTCTTCTTGGGACGTTGGAAAGAACGCTTCTTTTCCTTCCCAGGTGGACCGGTCTTCATACCAGATGAAGAGCCCACATAAAGAACCGGCTTCTCTTTCGTGATAGTGGACTCAAAAGTCACAAGCATATTCACCAATTCCTCAAGGGTCGGCTCCATCTTGTTCATGTTGAAGTTCACCACAAAATGATCAAATGAGCTAGGCAATGACAACAGCAACACGTCGGTGGTCAGCTCCGAAGGCAACATCAAATCCATGCCAATGAGCTTGTCCACGAGCCCAATTATCTTTAGGCCATGCTCATGGACCGAGGCCCCATCTCGCATGCGCAAAGTGATTAGCTCCTTGACGGTAGCATGCCTAAGAGGCCGAGTCTGCTCACCAAAAAGCTCCTTGGGGTGCAAATGAATGTCAGCAGCATTCTTTGCATCCTCAAAACGCCTCTGCAGCTCATCATTCATAGAAGCCTGCATATAACACCTGGCTTTCAAGTCATGGTCACACCAATCCTTGTAAATCTGCAATTCCTCAGGAGTGCAGCTAGTCGGAGCCTCAACAGGGGGCGACTCAGTTAGTGTATATGCAATCTTTTCCGAGTTCAAGACGATTTTTAGGTTTCTTAGCCAAGTGAGGTAATTAGGTCCAGTTAACACGTGTTTTTCGAGTATTGCGGATAGCAGATTGCGAATCGAAGACATTGTCAAATTTTGTACTGAAAAGTAAAACAGATAAATGTTAATGACTATTTTAAAATATTTAGTAAGATATAAACTATGGACTTTTACTTTATAAATTTTCGCTCCCAATGTTTTGACATTTTCACTACCCTCTAGTGAAAACGGGAAACTCCTTTCCTCAGTAGGTACGCAAAGTCCAATTAGCGAATTATGATCCCGAATAATATCAGTCAATCAAAATTCCTAAAAGGTAGTTTCTAATTGCATCACCATGCAACCCTTTACGTAAACTTTTGTCTCACGTTTGATTAGGACACAATAATATGACGTCGTTCATCTTCACGTGTCAAGCCTAACCCATCGATGTTGAACCTTAATGGACGGTCACTATGAGTTCCCTCAATAATATGAGCCAAAATCATGGGAGTTCCACGTTGTTCACATCACCATGTCAATGGATGTCACAGCTTTCCAGCACCCAGGGCCCCCCCAATAATATGAGCCGAGCCCCGAGCACTGGTAGCGTTCATCATGCATCCATTGTCGATGGAAGACATGAAAATTATAAACAAATTTATAATTCCCCTTTTCGGGCTTGATATTAATTTTTGATCTTATTCAAAATGAGAGTTTTTAATTTTGAAAGGTCTCATCATTAATTTTATTTAAAAGCTTGCCATGTTTGATCGTATGTTTGCCGGATTCGTGCAACTTTGTTATTATCATAATAATAATGCACATACTCATTATTTGTAACATATCATGCATATATTATAAACAGTAAACAAAACAAGGATGATCAATCGCCCCAAAACTAATGGCCCGCGTGAGCTAAACACGGGCCTAGGTCCAATCCTAGGGAAATGCATGGGATGCAAATGCAACTATTACATTAGCTTTCAATATTTACATGTCTTCGATCTTCATAATCATCATGGCCACCATCTTCCAATCTTGATCATCCACTATACTAATATTTACAAATAAATATCCAGGCAAATAGGGATACATCTCATGGGAGTGGGAACGGGCCATAAACCAAACCCACTTTATAAATTGATCATTATTACAATCATTCAACACAAAATATCCTAGCATACACCTAGCAAATTGGGCTTGGGCTTTTGATCATCCTTCATGCATAATATCACATATCATACACCATCAATTAATTATCACAATAATTAATTGATCCAATATTATATATCTTGAACCAATCACTAACCGCCACGATTATAAACTAAATTAACAAAGTATACAAACACCTTTGTCTACTTTCCAATTAATTTATTTATAACCGAATTTCTTGTAAATTAAATCACAATTTACTATAAATAATTAAAGTCCAACTTCAATTATTTATTTTATGAGAAAATATTTGCAACTTTTGTAAATTTAATCTTAAGGGCCCAAAAATTCATTTTTCACCAAAAATATTTTGGCCCATTTAAATTCACAAATATGTTAGCCATCTAATGGCCTAACAACTCAAGGCCCATGACACTTTGATATTTCGAAACATCTTTTCAAAATCCTAGTCGTCATCGCCGTCGCCGGAGCTCCGTCGCCGGATTCCGGCCAACAAATTTTTTGTTTTTAATTTTTGAGTGGGACGTTCGGGCTGCCCGAGATGGACAGCCCGAGCTCCCCGAAACGGGCAGCAACATGCTGCCCGAAATTTTTCCCAAAAAAGTCTTGATTTTGTTGCAAAAATTTCATCTCATGCGGTTAGAAATCGACCTCAATATAATATTATGTATATGCTACAAAAACTAGTACCCTTAGCTCATGATATCACTTGAAAGGGATCGATTTTAAGGTGTTCAAATGCGCAACGGAAGTTCAAAAATGTTTTCAAGGCATGAAAACCGAAAATTTTAAAGGCAAAATTTGAACACCTCATGTACTAGCATGTAACATATACAAAAACACAACTATGTTATTCATAGGGTGTTAAGATAATACACCTATCAATCTAAAAGATTGACGTAATGGCTCCAACCAAGTTGTAAACAACTTGGCTCTTCAAGGCAAGACAAATCTACAAGCTCTCCCTGTCCTTCCTTCAAAATCAAGCCACCACCAAACTTAAAAGATCCACCTTACACTTGCACAAGAAAATGTAGGGTATTTTTCTTTGAGAAGAGAATTGTTTCTCCAACAATTGAAGAACAAAAATGAGGGAGAAAAGGGACAAGAAATTTCGGCCAAGTGAGGGAGGGAAAGAGCGTGAATGAGTTGTCTTTGTAACGTACCGTACTTTTTACTACTTAAAATTTGCGGAAAAATTACAACTTTTCTTGAATACGAAAATAAAATCAATACGGTCGTCACTACATCATCCATTCACCAATATAAAAATCTTGTTTAAGGAAAAGCTTGCTCAGAACATCTCGCATCAAAATATAAAATCAGAGTGTCAATATTTTCATGCTTAAAATCTTAAATATAGAGTGGGCGGTCCTCGGGTCTAGCCTTCTGCTCAGTCCAAGCCGGCTCCTTAGTCCCCACCCCTCGTCTCATCATGATCATCCTCACCTGCATCGATCAAGTCTAGTGAGTCTAAAGACTCAACACGTATAAACTGAGAATAGCAAGTATTACATAATAAAATCGCATGCAACTTTAAAATAGAACGTACATACTTAAAGCTTGGATTTGAAATGAGCTTGAACTTGCATACGTATACATAGACGTGCCATAACTTAAATGATTTCATAAATATGCTTGCATACTTGATCATGCTTAAACATACATGACTTCATTTTGCGTAGAAGATGTTTCAAAGCAAGTGACCCATACATAATAAACGCCTGATCAGACAAACCACAGTACTGGGCTGACAGGGACGTATCCACTGCCACATACATGAGATCCCCGTTCATAATTTAACGGGCTGGTTGGTCGCCGTTCATAATTTAACGCTTTCCAACCACGATCTAACCCGTTCATAATTTAACGGGGTGGAGAGGTCCTCGGCAACGTTCACCGACTTCCAAACCCATTCATAATTTGGTCACAAGACAATTAGCATACCTCAAAAACTTAAAATATTTTCTTGCACGTCGACATACTTACTTGGCGTTGAGGGATTCGTTGGACTTCAACCGGGGTCGTTGCTGCAACATACTAACGTGAATTCATAAGCTTAACGGGTGTAACTTAAACGTAACAGTCAAGCTTACCCACGAGTTCATACATTTCCTCAGGACGTTCTAAAATTCCCGTGACTCGACATTGTTAAACATTGCACTAAACCAAGACATCAGACCTCAAAGCATACTATGTAATATTCCCCAAAAATCAAGTACACGGACCCCGTGCCCAGGTCCGGCTCCGGGTCCGTGTGGGTGCGGTGGAATTACTCGTGAAGAAAAGGGAAGGCACGGACCCCGTGCTCAGGTCCGGGTGGGGGTCCGTGTAGGTGCGCAAAAGTGAAACTCGGGAAGAAGTGAGGACACGGACCCCGTGCTAGGGTCCGTCTAGGGGTCCGTGTAGGCTCGCAAGGATGACACCGTGAAAGAAACAAAGGCACGGACCTCGTGTCATGGTCCGTGTATGGGTCCGTGTACCTACTGTGAACGCGAACTTACGAAAATTTTTGTACATGTTTTGCTTAACTTTCTAGACTCGATTACACAGACTATGAATCGATACCCCGAGACCCATCCTAGCATGCTATAACATCAAACCAATTTCGTACGACATCCAAAGCAACGATGTTCACCCTATGACACATACAATTCAAAAAAACGTGGTAATCGACACCAACTCGATTCCTACGACTACTAAGGTGCTCGAGTACCTATCGACACTAAACGACATACAAAATACCAACCCAACATCATAATAATCATACCTAGACGCAACAACGATCGCCCGTCGATCCCCAACGAAGCCTGCAACAAATAAACTTCAAGAACGCATCAATATCATAATTTTCTGAAAACGCAGTTTGAGCAGTCCCACGAAAAACGCTAACTCACTCAATTTTTATCCAAAAGTTTCGAATCTTATATCATATCGAAGGTATCAAAAAGTTCTACGTTTTTCGCGTTGAAAGTTTTCCCAAAATCTTGACCGAACATTCGCAGTTTTAATAAGAACAGTAAAAACGTGGTTTAGATCTAAAAATTTCCCTTCAAAATCGATCCAAAAAATTAACCACTCAAACTACTACACATCATGCATGGATTTTACGCATAAAACAACGCAACACATACTATGACATGATCGACGCAGCAAAAGAGAGATTATACGTGCCTTATGATAACAAACGTTACCGAAACGGCGTCACCGAAGCGGAGATAGAAGCGAGGTTGATCCGGGACGATCGCGCAACGATTTTCTTGCCACAAAATACACGAAACCTGCTGGAAATCTAGTGGAGGGGCGGGGGGGGGGGGGGGGGGGCGGCTGCTCTAGGAACAAGAGCCCTAGGTCTTTCCTTGTTTTAAAATAATAAAAATGTGAATTGTGATAGTGTGTGTTTAGCCGATAAGTAGTGTGTGAAATAATGTGTGTGTGTGCGTGAGTTAGGGGTGAATTTAGGGAAATAAATTGCTTAAAAATAAATTAACAACTAATTAAAAGTTAATCAAGCACTAACTCACAATTTCTTGGTAATAAAATACACACTGATTTAAATAACTCCTTAACTAAAATAACAGCCACACAATAACAAGTTTAAAAGTTTTAAACTCTCAAAATTACTAAATAAGTGCTTTAAGCTTTTAAAATGCTAAAACTCAATAAATTATTTAAAACGCACCGAACTTAGCTTAAAATAAAATACCACATTTAAAATTGCCACCAATCGTCACCGGTCTCTTTTCCTCAATCCCGCCTCAAATAATCGCCTGAAACGTGAAACTCTAAAAACATTTTAACGTGCATCACCATAAACATGAATAATTTTAAATAATGCATTTTCATAAATCATGCATGGCTAAAACTCATTTAAAATTAATTAAATGATCTAATAATTAAACAGATGCATTGTAAGGCCTGAGATTTATTAGTCTTCATTGATGCGATATTCAAAGATATGAGAATGCATGACATGTAATGAGAAGCAATAAATGAGATGGGGGAAGGAGAGACATGAAAAATTAGAATTGTGAATGAAGGGCAGACCGCACCCGCACCATGAAAGATACCGCAACCGCGGTGCATGGATAGAAAATTGGTCATTTTTACAGTAGGGTAACCGCACCCGCGGTCCAAGAAAGAGTGCACCTGCGGTTGATGGACAGAGAGTTGGAAATTATTTACAGAAATGACACCGCACCCGCGGTTCAAACGTAACCGCACCCGCGTTGATGTCACCGCACCAGCGGTCTTATATGTAGCGCACCCGCGGTCGTCGATTTTGGAAAATGAATAGACTGCCGAAGCTTGAGCGCACCTGCGGTCTAGAGGGAGCGCACCCGCGGTGCTGCATGCGAGAAAGCCACCTTTGTTTCTCAAGTTGACACATGGCATGGTATATGTATAGAAATGTGCTGATTCATTTCTCTCCACTTCCATCAGCTCAGAAACGAGAGAGAGTGGGGAGAAGCTTCAATTCCTTATGCTCTTAAATTGTGATTTTGAAAGATTCATACATCCAAACTTTAATCCGATTTCGGTTTTGAGCTCCTCTCTTCAAGGGCTACAAGAGGATGTAAGTATCTTTAAATTTCAACATGTTCTGAAATGTAAAAGTTGAGGAAAGATTGATATGATTGAAATTATATATTCTTGAGATTACTGACATCGTAGAAACGCAACCGGATCGAAGAACGGATGTTGTATGCTATTGTAACTATTTTCCAGCATGTTTAGAGTTAAGTTATGCAGATTTTGAGTACTATCATATGCATATGATGATGATTATGAGTTGAGACTTATGAATTGTTTATATATGTGAGAGTTGGATTGACCGGCATTGAGAAATTACGTCGTTACGCCGTCAAATGGTACCGAGGTCAAGTATTGAATTGGATATGTGTTGATTGAGATTAGAGATTGATAGAATATGCATCTACATTTCCATTTCAGATTTGATATTGACAGATTCGTCTTCGAGACTTCGACTACGACAGAAATTGTGTGACGAAAGGATTCATGTTTTGTTTGCGGAAGACACAACTCAAATGAGATTTAATTTGAGTTTCCCAACCGAATCACATACTAGAATTGTTGTTTATCTTTTGATATGAACTTGATTTGTTTATAGATTTATATTCAAATATCTTGATATGATGATGTCTTGTTTATAGATTATATTCAAGCCTTTGAGATAGGAGAGTCATTGGCAGACTTGCCAAACTAGACATTCGATGGTATCGACGCTTCAGATCAGATTCACTTCGATTGTAGACATACGATACAGACAGGGCCGAAGTCTAGGAATAAGACGTAATGTTATCCCGATTGGGAGGGTAGGTGACAGACAGTGACGTCTTATTCACACCGGGATCCCTAGAGTAGAGTCGAGTCGAGTCAGGACATGATTTAATTTGAATTGTATGCTCATATAGATTTGTTTCATAGATTATGGAACCCATTGTTATTGCATTCACGCATGATTTATGATTATGTATTAGCATGTATATATGTTTTATACTGTGATTTGTTCTCACCGGAGATTCCGGCTGTTGTTATGTCTGTATGTGTGCATAACAACAGGTGGGGAAGGATCTGGTTCACGACAGAGATGAGATCGAGATAGCGTGGTGACTACGGGCGCAGAAGATCACTAGTAGTTTGTACATTTGATATGTAATGTATTTAATTACTGGTTTGTAGAATATGGATAAACAAGACATGTATATTAGGTTTGTGTAATAAAATAAATAGAGATCTTTGTGCTTGTTTATAGACATTCGAATTAATGTTAAAAAGCAAAATTTTGACCCACATTTTTTTAATAAAGATCTGATTAATCCCGAAAAGAATTGAGTTAGAGCTCGGGTCCCCACAACAGGTGGTATCAGAGCAGTAGGTTCTGTAGACTGAGATAGAATAGAATGAGCGGGGTAGATCGAGTCTCCTTCCTTGCTTTTGATGTGCTAGCATGATTTATTGCTTTCCCTATTACATGTTGTATTGTTATCTGAATTGATTCACAGCATGTACTTGTAAAGACTGAATCAGAATCGATTCTGGATCAGAGGTATTTGATCAGAGGAGGGCTGAGACAGATTGTATACTAATCTGTTTGATAATCAGATTATGCCGCCTAGAAGGATACCACAACCAGCTGCAGGGCAAGTGCCAGAACAGGGTAGTACGTCAGGTACTCAGATTGATGTTACAGCTACACCTATGGAAACCTTATTGAAGAGATTTCAATCATTCCATCCTCCGACTTTAAAGGACACGAAAAATGCAGTGGATTGTGAGAGCTGGCTAGACGATATAGAGATGTTGTTTGAATCTTTGGCTTATACAGACGAACGGAGAGTGAAGTTGATTGGTCATCAATTACACGAAGTGGCAAAAAGTTGGTGGCTTACAACAAAACGAGCCCTGGAGCATAGAGGTATCGATATTACTTGGAAAGTATTTAAAGATGAATTTTATCAACGTTTCTTTCCAGTGTCGTATCGAAAAGACAAAGGGGCCGAATTTGCCAACTTGAGACAGGGGCAGTGGAACATAGAAGAGTATGTTGCCAAGTTTTCTTCTTTGCTCCGATTTGCGCCACACGTGGTAGGAAATGACGAAGCGATCGCGGACCAGTTCATCAATGGTTTGAACCCGGATATTTTTACTTCGGTGAACACGGGACGACCCAACACCTTTTCTGATGCACTGAACCGAGCAAAAGGAGCAGAGGCTGGCCTGATCAGGCAGCGAGGAGCTTCTTATAGTGCTCAGAGTCAGAGACCGCCACAGCCTGCCGCCCAGTTTCCACCACCTCCTCTTCGATTTGATAGTGGAAGCAGTAGTAGTGGCAAGAAGGATTCTTTGAAAGCTAAGGGTAAGCAGTTCAAGAGAGCAGGGAGCAGTTCGTCGAGCTCCAGCGGGTCACTACAGAGAGGTCCTGGCGAGAGTACAGATGTGACAGGTGTGTATTGCACTACTTGTGGAGGCCGACATGCCACTGAGCAATGTCAGGGAGTCATGGGCCGATGTAATATTTGTAGGCAACAGGGACATTTTGCCAGAGTCTGTCCCCAGAGAGGTGCACCGAGATTTCAGAGTGCAAGGTCATCTACCTCAGTGACTCAGCCTGAGAGGCAAGCTTCGTCTGTCCATTCCTTCCAGCCCACGCCTACACAGTCCTAGCCTAGAGCCAGAGGTGGCCAGACAGTGAGCCAACCTCCTAGACAACGGGCTCAAGTGTTTGCATTGACGGAAGAGCAAGCCAAAGATGCACCGGACGATGTGATTGCAGGTAACTGTTTTCTTTGCGGTTATCCTGCATATTTGTTGATAGACACAGGTGCATCCCATACATTCATATCTGAGCGTTTTGTATTATTGCATTCATTGCCTGTCGAGTCATTGTCTACTATAGTATCTATTTCTTCTCCGTTGGGAAGTGGTCTGATATCTGTGACTTCAGTTAGACATTGTATACTACAGTTTGAGGGACATGAGTTTGATTTAAACTGTGTTGTACTCGGCTTATCTGATTTTGATTGTATTGTCGGGATTGACATGTTGACCAAGTACAGAGCTATCGGAGATTGTTTTCACAAGATTGTCAGATTCAGACTTGAAATGACAGAAGAGTGGAAATTCTACGGAAAGGGTTCCAGATCTCGGATTCCCTTAGTGTCTGCTCTGACTATGAGTAGATTGTTGCAGAAAGGAGCGGAGGGATTCCTTATTTATTCTGTAGATCTACAGAAAACGAGCCCGGCTTGGCAGATTTGCCAGTAGTACGGGAGTTTGCAGAGGTATTTCCGGACGAGATCCCAGGATTACCTCCAGCTCGAGAGATAGATTTTAGCATTGATCTCATTCCAGGTACCGTTCCTATTTCGAGAGCTCCGCATAGGATGGCGCCGATAGAATTGAAAGAATTGAAAGCACAGTTAGAAGATCTTCTAGCCAAGGGATATATCAGACCCAGTGTATCTCCTTGGGGCGCTCCAGTGCTATTCGTGCGCAAGAAAGACGGTTCGATGAGATTGTGTATAGATTACCGGCAATTGAATAAAGCAAAGGTAAAGAATAAATATCCATTGCCGCGTATCGACGATTTATTTGATCAGTTACAGGGATCATCTGTCTATTCCAAGATTGATTTGCGATAGGGATATCATCAACTCAGCGTTCGAGATGTTGATATACCGAAGACAGCATTCCGAACCAAGTATGGACACTACGAATTAATTGTCATGCCTTTTGGTTTAACGAATGCTCCGGCGGTGTTTATGGGACTAATGAACCGTGTCTTTCAGAGGTACTTGGATGAGTTTGTGATTGTTTTTATTGATGATATTCTGGTGTATTCGAAGAATCTGACTGAGCATGCCAATCATTTGAGAATTGTGTTGCAAATATTGAGAAATGAAAGCTTATTTGCTAAACTGTCAAAGTGTGAGTTTTGGCTGAGACAGGTTGTCTTCTTGGGTCATATCATATCTGGAGACGGTATTTCTGTAGATCCAAATAAAGTTGAAGCTGTGATCAGTTGGCCGAGACCGAGTTCTGTGCCAGAGATACGCAGTTTCATGGGTCTGGCAGGGTACTATCGACGATTCATTAAAGATTTCTCCAGCATTGCGAAGCCAATTACCTAGTTAACACAGAAGAATGCGCCATTTGTGTGGTCTGCGGATTGTGAATCCAGCTTTCTAGAGTTGAAGAAGAGGCTGACCAGTGCACCTGTCTTGATGATTCCTTCAGGTACTGGCGATTTTGTTGTATATTGTGATGCATCTCACAGAGGGCTTGGATGTATTCTTATGCAACGAGGTCATGTGATCGCATACGCCTCGAGACAGTTGAAGCCACACGAGATTCGATTCCCCATTCATGATCTTGAATTGGCGGCGATCGTATTTGCATTGAAGATTTGGCCTCATTATCTTTACGGCAAGAAATTTGAGATCTACTTTGATCACAAGAGCCTGAAGTATATGTTTTCTCAATCAGAATTGAATATGAGAATGCGTAGATGGCTCGATTTATTGAAAGATTTTGATTGTGAGATCAAATATTACCCAGGAAAGTCAAATGCAGCAGCAGATGCCTTGAGTCGAAAGGTATGTGCCCTATCCTTATCGACGATAGGTGTTTCGAATTTAGTTGAGGATTGCTGTTTGTCTGGTTTAGCATTTGACACAGATAGTAGACCGTTGAGACTTGCTTTGATTCAAGTTGAGCCAGATTTGATTTTGAGGATTAAAGAGGCACAAAAAACTGATCAGAATGTGCAGAAGTCGATTCAGATGGTCAGATCAGGACATCAGTCTGAATATCAGGTACATAAAGTTTGTTCTGTATATGAATAACCGTCTTGTAGTGCCAGATGTTTCAGACATGAAACAACAGATTATGTCAGAAGCGCACTGTAGCCGGTTTAGTATTCATCCTGGAGGCCGTAAAATGTACAACGATCTGAAGACACAATTTTGGTGGAAACAGATGAAGTCAGATATTTCAGAATTTGTGTCTAAGTGCTTAAATTGCCAACAGGTGAAGGCTGAAAGAAAGAAGCCCGGAGGTTTACTTCAGAGCCTATCTATTCCAGAATGGAAATGGGATCACATTTCCATGGATTTCGTGACAAAGTTACCTCGATCATCCCGGGACTGTGACGAGATTTGGGTCATTATTGACAGATTGACCAAATCGGCTTGTTTTATTCCAAACAGAATGACATACAGACACGATCAGATGGCCTAGACCTATATCAGAAAAGTAGTCAGATTGCATGGTGTGCCGAAGTCTATCGTATCAGATCGTGATCCACGATTCACTTCACACTTTTGGCACAGTTTGCAGCAGGCTTTAGGTACGACATTGCACCTGAGTACTGCCTATCATCCCCAGACAGATGGACAGTCAGAGCGGACTATCCAGACTTTAGAGGACATGTTGAGAGCTGTAGTGCTAGATTTCGGCACTAGTTGGCAAGATTCACTACCGTTGTGTGAATTCTCGTACAACAACAGCTATCAAACGAGCATCGAGATGGCTCCGTTTGAAGCATTATATGGCAAGAATTGCAGATCTCCTTTATACTGGGATGATATATCTGAGGTACCAGAACTTGGGCCTGATATGATTCGTGAAATGACTGAGAAAGTAAAGATAATTCAGAAGAGGATGAAGACAGCACAGGATAGGCAAGCCAAGAATGCCAATATCAGACGTAGACCGCTAGTATTTGAACAAGGAGACAGAGTGTTTTTGAAGATTTCTCCTTTCAGAGGCGTTGTCAGATTTGACAAACGCGGGAAGTTGTCTCCTAGATACATCGGTCCTTATAAGATACTTGAAAAGATTGGCGATCGAGCCTATCGACTGGTTCTTCCTCCTTCTCTATCTGGAATACATGACGTATTTCATGTATCAATGCTGCGTAGATATATGCCTGATGCTTCTCATGTCATTCAGCCTGACGAAGCTGAGCTTGATTAGACTTTGAGTTATACTGAGCAACCGATACAGATTCTTGATCGGAAAGAAAAACAGCTCAGAACGAAGACTATTCCGCTAGTGAAAGTCCAGTGGAGTCGTCATGGCACTGAAGAAGCGACTTGGGAGACAGAAGCAGATATGAGACAGAAATATCCCGAGTTGTTTACATGATGTGAGTATTTATTCAGCTTTTGATTATATTGTTTTTCATTTATGATATGATTGATGGCCTGCGATTTCGAGGACGAAATCATTTCTTAGAGGGGGAGAAATGTAAGGCCTGAGATTTATTAGTCTTCATTGATGCGATATTCAAAGATATGAGGATGCATGACATTTAATGAGAAGCAATAAATGAGATGGGGGAAGGAGAGACATGAAAAATTATAATTGTGAATGAAGGGCAGACCGCACCCGCACCATGAAAGATACCGCACCTGCGGTGCATGGACAGAAAATTGGTCATTTTTACAGTAGGGTCACTGCACCCGCGGTCCAAGAAAGAGTGCACCTGCGGTTGATGGACAGAGAGTTGGAAATTATTTACAGAAATGACACCGCACCCCGCGGTTCAAACCTAACCCCACCCGCGTTGATGTCACCGCACCAGCGGTCTTATATGTAGCGCACCCGCGGTCGTCGATTTTGGAAAATGAATAGAATGCCGAAGCTTGAGCACACCTGCGGTCTAGAGGGAGCGCACCAGTGGTGCTGCATGCGAGAAAGCCACCTTTGTTTCTCAAGTTGACACATGGCATGGTATATATATAGAAATGTGCTAATTCATTTCTCTCCACTTCCATCAGCTGAGAAACGAGAGAGAGTGGGGAGAAGCTTCAATTCCTTATGCTCTTAAATTGTGATTTTGAAAGATTCATACATCCAAACTTTAATCCGATTTCGGTTTTGAGCTCCTCTCTTCAAGGGCTACAAGAGGATGTAAGTATCTTTAAATTTCAACATGTTCTGAAATGTAAAAGTTGAGAAAGATTGATATGATTGAAATTATATGTTCTTGAGATTATTGACATCGTAGAAACGCAACCGGATCGAAGAACGGACGTTGTATGCTATTGTAACTATTTTCCAGCATGTTTAGAGTTAAGTTATGCAGATTTTGAGTACTATCATATGCTTATGATGATGATTATGAGTTGAGACTTATGAATTGTTGATATATGTGAGAGTTGGATTGACCTGCATTGAGAAATTACGTCGTTATGCCGTCAAAAGGTACCGAGGTCAAGTATTGAATTGGATATGTGTTGATTGAGATTGATAGAATATGTATCAAAATTTCCATTTCGGATTTGATATTGACAGATTCGTCTTTGAGACTTCGACTACGACAGAAATTGTGTGACGAAAGGTATAATTCATGTTTTGTTTGGGGAAGACACAACTCAAATGAGATTTAATTTGAGTTTCCCAACCAAATCACATACTAGAATTGTTGTTTATCTTTTGATATGAACTTGATTTGTTTATAGTTTTATATTCAAATCACTTGATATGATGATGTCTTGTTTATAGATTATATTCAAGCCTTTGAGATAGGAGAGTCATTGGCAGACTTGCCAAACTAGACGTTCGGTGGTATCGACGCTTCGGATCAGATTCACTCCGATTGTAGACATTCGATACAGACAGGGCTGAAGTCTAGGAATAAGACGTACAGTTACCCCGATTGGGAGGGTAGGTGATAGACAGTGACGTCTTATTCACACCGGGATCCCTAGAGTAGAGTCGAGTCGAGTCAGGACATGATTTGATTTGAATTGTATGCTCATATAGATTTGTTTCATAGACTATGAAACCCATTGTTATTGCATTCATGCATGATTTATGATTATGTATTAGCATGTGTACATGTTTTATACTGGGATTTGTTCTCACCGGAGTTTACGGCTGTTGTTATGTCTGTATGTGTGCATAACAACAGGTGGGGCGGGATCTGGGTCACGACAGAGATGAGATCGAGATAGTGTGGTGACTACGGGCGTAGAAGATCACTAGTAGTTTGTACATTTGATATGTAATGTATTTAATTACTGGTTTGTAGAATATGGATAAAACAAGACATGTATATTAGGTTTGTGTAATAAAATAAATACAGATCTTTGTGCTTGTTTATTGACATTCGAATTAATGTTAAAAAGCAATATTTTGACCCACATTTTTTAAATAAAGATCCGATTAATCCCGAAAAGAATTGAGTTAGAGCCCGGGTCCCCACATGCATGGGTTATACGTGTACTGAATTTGGGCACTACAGTTCCTCCCCCACTTACATAAATTTCATCCTCGAAATTAAGTCTTACCAAACAACTCCGGGTAGCGAAGTCTCATATCTGCTTCTGATTCCCAAGTGGCTTCCTTTACTGATTGATTTAGCCACCGGACTTTGACCAACTTAGTCACTTTGTTCCGGAGTCTGCGCTCCCGTCTGTCGTCTAGGATTTGAGTCGGTCGCTCCTCATATGACAGATCTGGAGCAAGCTGCAACGGCTCGTAGCTCAGAACATGAGAAGGATTAGCTAGATACTTCCTCAACATAGAAACGTGGAACACATTGTGTACCCCGGCCAGATTCGGCGGAAGGGCTACATGGTAAGCTACTGTCCCAACACTGTCCAGAATCTCGAACGGCCCAATAAATCTCGGACTCAGCTTGCCTCTCCTCCCAAATCTCATTACACCTTTCATAGGTGCTTTCTTGACGAATACGTGATCTCCTACGGCAAACTCAAGATCTCTTCTCCTCTTATCGGCATAGCTCTTCTGACGGTTTTGGGCGGTCTTCATCCTGTTACGAATCTTGACCACCACATCTGTAGTTTGCTGAACTATCTCTGGACTAAGATATGCTCTCTCACCAACTTCATCCCAATGAACTGGTGATATGCACTTCCGTCCATACAACGCCTCATAGGGAGCCATACCTATAGATGATTGGAAGCTGTTGTTGTAGGTAAACTCCACTAGTGGTATCTTAGACAGACTCCCAAGTCCCCTGAAAATCAATCATACAGGCTCTCAGCAAATCTTCTAAAACCTGAATCACTCGCTCAGACTGGCCGTCTGTCTGCGGGTGAAATGCTGTACTGAAAAGCAACTTCGTTCCCATGGCTGCATGCAAGATATTCCAAAAGGACGATGTAAACCTCGGGTCCCTGTCAGACACAATCAAAACTGGGAACCCATGTAAACGGAATATCTCCTTGATGTAAAGCTCCGCATACTACGTCATGGAGAAAGTCCTCTTCACTGGCAAAAAGTGCGCTAACTTAGTGAGCCGCTCCACTATAACCCAAATGGCATTAAAGCCTCTGACTGATCTAGGCAATCCAACAACGAAGTCAATAGTGATATTCTCCCATTTCCACTCTGGAATAGGGAGCGGCTTAAGCATCCCTGCTGGCCTCTGTGTTCAGCTTTCACTTGCTGACAAGTAAGACATTCCGATACGAATCTGCGGATGTCTCTCTTCATCCCTGGCCACCAATACAGGATCAGCAGGTCCTTGTACATCTTAGTACTTCCTGGATGAATAGAATACGGGGATGCATGTGCTTCTGTCAGAATATCCTGTCTGATCGAGTCAACACTAGGCACCCACATTCTGCCCCGGTATCTCACGATACCTTCTGACACTGAGTAAAGAACACTGCCCTTGGCTTCATCTTTCAGTCTCCATTTCAGCAATTGCTCATCTAAAGACTGACCTGTCCGGATACGGTCTAGCAGAGAAGACTGGACTGTCAGATTAGACAGCCTTGGTGCTATGCCCTTACGGTATACTTCCAAACCAAACCTCTGAATCTCAAATTGAAGAGGTCTCTGCACTGATAACTGAGCTATGACTGCAACTTTCCTGCTCAAGGCATCTGCCACAACATTAGCTTTTCCTGGATGGTAGCTAATCTCGCAATCATAGTCCTTCACCAGTTCCAACCATCGCCTCTGTCTCATGTTTAGTTTCTTCTGCGTGAAGAAGTATTTCAGACTCTAGATGTCAGTGAAAATCTGACACCTCTCGCCATACAAGTAGTGTCTCCAAATCTTCAACGCAAAGACGACTGCGGCTAATTCTAAATCGTGCGTCTGGTAGTTTTTCTCGTGCACCTTCAACTGCCTGGAAGCATAAGCTATAACCCGACCTTGCTGCATCAACACTGCGCCTAATTCGAGCTTAGATGCTTCAGTGTAAAGCACAAATTCACCTTGCCCTGTTGGCATGGCTAGCACTGGCGCCGAAATAAGAGCTTGCTTCAACGTATCGAAACTCTTCTGACATTCATCACTCCACACAAATTTGGCATTTTTCTTGGTTAGTGAAGTGAGTAGCACTGCTATGGATGAAAACCCCCTAATGAACTTACGGTAGTAACCGGCTAAACCCAAAAAGCTGCGGATTTCTGTTGCATTCTTCGGTTCAACCCAATCCTTAACGGCTGCTACTTTTGCTGGATCCACTTAAATGCCACTGCTAGACACTATATGCCCCAAAAACGCTACTTTCTGCAACCAAAACTCGCACTTACTGAACTTCGCAAATAACTTGCGACTCTGCAAAACCTGCAACACTGTTCTCAAATGCTGGCTATGCTCCTCATGGTTCTTCGAGTATATGAGAATATCGTCAATAAACACTATGACGAACTAATCAAGGTAGGGCTGAAATACTCGATTCATGAGGTCCATGAAAATTGCTGGAGCATTCGTCAATCCAAATGGCATTACTAAGAACTCGTAATGCCAATACCTGGTCCTGAAGGCCGTCTTGTGAACGTCTGCATCCTTCACCTTCAGCTGGTGATACCCTGATCGAAGATCTATCATAGAGAACACTGTAGCTCCCTGCAACTGATCAAACAAGTCTTCGATTCTAGGCAACGGGTACTTATTCTTGATCGTTACCTTGTTCAGCTCACGGTAATCGATGCACAGTCTCATGCTTCCGTCTTTCTATTTCACAAAGAGCACTGGTGCGCCCCACGGTGAGAAACTCGGGCGGATAAACTCCTTGTCTAAGAGCTCCTGAATCTACTGCTTAAGTTCTAACATCTCTGCTGGAGCTAATCTGTACGGTGCCTTAGAAATTGGCACTGTGCTTGGCATGAGATCGATTGCAAACTCCACCTCTCTATCTGGTGGAAGGCCTGCGACGTCGTCTAGAAAGACGTCTGGGAAATCTCCGACTACTGGCACCAGGATACAGAAGGAGTGGGCACGTCCGGTGCTGAGATAATACTGGCCAAGAAGGCCTGACACCCCTTGGAAATCAGCCTCCTCGCTTGCATGCACGAAATCATGCGAGGGAAGCTTTTCCATCTGTCTGGCTCAAATAGAAACTGTTCCATGCCCAGCGGCCTAACCAATACTGATCTTTTCTGGTAGTCAATCAGGACCCTGTTCTTTGTCAGCCAGTCCATTCCCAAAATAATGTCGAACTCTGGCATCGGCAGTAGAATCAAAATCTGCATATACTAGATGGCCCTGCAATTCCAGATCGATATCCCTGATCACGCTAGTTGCTAACAGTTCTTCCCCGGATGGGACTGTCACCGAAATATTTATATCTAGGCCAATGGACTTGATGTCCAGATGATTAGCAAAAGTCTCCGAGATAAAGGAGTGAGTGGCTCCTGAATCTAACAGTGCCGTTGTGGCTAATCTCTTAATGAAAATATACCCTGAGATGCGTTAGCACAACAAACTAACTTATATCCCAAAAATTCTACCATAAACCTCATGCAACAAAAGACACTCAAAATTCCAACTAAAACACTAGTATTCCCAATTAAAACTAATCATGCAAGGCAAAGAAATCGATACTGTACTGAATTAAATAAATTACCAGTCAAAAGGGTAGTGTCTGGGTTCGCCTCTTGAGCATGCATGGCGAAAACTCTCACTTGCGTTGGTTGCTTCTATTGTGGGCACTCATTCAACATTTGGTCCGTAGCCCCACAAGCACTGACCGGGATGCTGGCGATTACATTTCCCGGATCCCCATAAGCACTGACCGGGATGCTGGCGATTGCATTTCGGACACACTGGGAAGTTACCGGGCTTCTGAGGCGCCCCCTGCTGCTGGATAGGACCCTTGCCTTTCGGCGGTCCCTGATATGGTTTCTTTCCCGGTTGCCCCTGAAAAGGATTTGTCCTCAAATCCAGCTCGTCACCTACATCAAATAACGACAAGTCACTAACATTAAAATGGTCCATCGCCCCTAGGTAATAGCTTTGAACGTCTCTTCTCGGGGAACCTTTCCTTCCTCAAGTGTAACCACACCCAATCTCCCTTCTCAAATACCACCTTCTTCTTTCCCTTGTTGGCTTGCTTGGCATTTTTCTCATTCCTCTTTTCAATATTGGCCTTGACCTTTTCATGCAAACCCCTAACAAATTCAGCTTTCTTTTTGCCATCCATATTTAACCTTTCACTCACATGTAAAGACATCAAATCCAACGGAGTCAAAGGATTAAAACCTTAAACAATCTCAAATGACGAATAATGTGTAGTTGAATGCATGCAACGATTATACGCAAACTCAACAAATGGTAAACAATCTTCCCAATTCTTTAAGTTCTTTTTAAGAATAGCACGCAAAAGTGTTCCTAAAGTTCTATTGACAACTTCAGTTTGTCCATCCGTTTGAGGATGACATGTAGTAGAAAACAACAATTTTGTGCCAAGTTCAGCCCACAACGTCTTCCAAAAGTAACTCAAGAATTTAACATCGCGATCGGAAACAATAGTCCTAGGCTGCCACGCAACCTAACGACTTCTCTAAAGAATAGGTCCGCAATGTGAGATGCATCATCAGTTTTGTGACAAGCAATAAAATGTGCCATCTTAGAAAACCTATCCACAACAAATATAGAATCCCTCCTCTTCTTTGTCCTAGGAAACCCCAAAACAAAGTCCATAGAAATATCAACCCAAGGTTCACTAGGGACGGGAAGTGGCGTATACAAGCCATGTGGTTGTGTTTTAGATTTAGCTTGCCTACAAGTAATGCACTTATCACAAACACGCTCAACGTCACGTTTCATGTGTGGCCAATAGAAATGTTCATGCAATGCACTTAAAGTTTTAGCCACACCAAAATGTCCCATTAAGCCACCCCCATTTGCCTCCCTCACAAGTAGCTCACGAATGGATGATTTAGGGATACACAACCTATCTTCTCTAAACAAGAAACCATGATGCAAATAAAATTTATCATGTGGACCATGCATACAAGTTTCAAACAAACTCTTAAAGTCCTCATCTAGCACATACAATTCCTTCACATGCTCAAACCCCAAAATTTTTGACTCCAAGGTAGAGATTAGTACGTACCTTCGTGACAGTGCGTCGGCCACTACATTTTCCTTACCTTGCTTGTACTTGATGATGTAGGGGAATGTCTCTATGAACGCCACCCACTTGGCATGCCGCTTGTTCAGCTTTTGTTGCCCCTTAAGGTGCTTTAGGGATTCATGATCCGTATGAATCACAAACTCCTTAGGCCTCAAGTAGTGCTGCCACGTCTCTAGGGTCCTCACAAGTGCGTAGAACTCCTTATCATACGTGGGATAGTTCAGCGCTGCTCCATTGAGCTTCTCACTAAAATATGCCACCGGCCGCCCTCCTTGCATCAACAGTCTACCAATACCTACACCTGAAGCATCACATTCAATTTCAAAAGTATTAGCAAAATCAGGTAAAACAAGTAAAGGAGCATTAATTAATTTTTGCTTGATAATATTAAAGGACTTCTCTTGCTCCTCGCCCCAATGAAATAGAACGTTCTTCTTGATCACTGCCGTCATTGGTGCGGCCAACGTGCTAAAATCTTTTACAAACCTCCTATAGAAGCTTGCAAGACAATGAAAACTTCGGACTTGACCAACAGTAGTAGGCGTTGGCCAATCTCGAATAGCACTTACCTTGTCTTCATCAACTTGTATCCCTTGTGAGCTTACCACAAAACCAAGAAAGACAAGTTTGTTTATACAAAAATCACACTTCTTTAAGTTAGCATACAAATTTTCAGCCCCTAATGTGATTAGTACAAATCTCAAGTGATTAACATGCTCATCCAAGTCCTTGCTATACACTAAAATATCATCAAAGTAAACAACAACAAACTTCCCTATATATGCACGCAAGACATGGTTCATTAACCTCATAAAGGTGCTAGGAGCGTTAGTTAAGCCAAAAGGCATGACCATCCACTCATATAACCCGTATTTGGTTTTAAAAGCAGTTTTCCACTCATCACCTTCTCTCATCCTAATTTGGTGATAACCACTCTTCAAATCAATTTTGCTAAAGATACAAGCACCATGCAATTCATCTAACATATCATCTAGCCTAGGTATGGGATGCATATACTTAATGGTTATGTTATTGATTGCCCTACAATCTACACACATACGCCATGAGCCATCTTTCTTAGGAACTAATAAAACAGGTAACGCACAAGGTGACATGGACTCACGCACAAAACCCCTATCTAACAACTCACTTACCTGCCGTTGAAGCTCCTTCGTCTCCTCCGGATTGCTCCTATAAGCTGGACGATTTGGCAATGCACTCCCGGGCACCAAATCAATTTGGTGTTCAATCCACCTCAAAGGCGGTAGTCCTTGAGGTAGCTCCTCCGGAAATATATCATCAAATTCCTGCAATAGTGAAATAACAATGCTCGGAAGGGAACCGGCTATATCACTTGTGTTAAAGAGGATCTCTTTATAAAAATCAACACAAGTGGTTCATGTGTGTGCAACAAGTGTTTCAACTCACTTTTTTGGGCCATATATGATTGCTTTTTGGCCTCTTTCCTCTCATTTTCTTTCCTCTCTTTTTCTTCCCTCTCATTTTTCTTTTGTATGGCTATCTCACTCTTTTTTTCATCCATCTCATTTTTGTTTTCAAAGGCCATCTCACTTTTTAGTTCACTCTTTTTTTCGACCTCATCTCTCTTCTTTTTTTTTAAATGGTCTTCCAACACTTGCTTTGGGGACAAAGGAAGTAATACAATGGTTTCCTTCTTCAATACAAAGGAGTACTTATTCTTGTATCCATCATGTGCCACCCGCCTATCATATTGCCAAGGTCTACCCAACAAGATATGACATGCATGCATGGGTACCACATCACACAAAACCTCATCCACATACTTCCCAATAGAAAAAGGCACTAGCACTTGTTTTGTTACCTTCACTTCCGCACAATTATTCAACCATTGAAGCCTATATGGTCGAGGGTGTTTTAGTGTAGGTAAACCCAATTTCTCCACCATTTCAACACTAGCCACATTAGTACAACTCCCTCCATCTATGATTAAGTTGCAAACCCTTTGATTCACAAAATACCTAGTATGGAACAAGTTCTCTCTTTGGTTAGTCTCCTCCTCCTTGACTTGGGCACTCATGATACGCCTAGTCACTAGTGCTTCACCTATAACCGCCTCATATCCCTCATTAGGATCCTCTAACGCAGGCATCTCATCATCGTCACTCTCACTTTGGGACTCATATTCACCATAGTCATTTAAGATCATCACCCTTTTATTAGGACATTCACTAGAAATATGCCCTAACCCTTGACACCTAAAACATTTAACATCTCTAGATCGATTAGAAAGAGTTTCAAATTTACCTTGTACTCCTTGCTTAGGCGCCTCTGGTTTGGTCTCAAATTTGGGCTTGGTCACCACCTTATTCTCCTCACGCTTCACCGCATTTGATCTCCAAGAAGATGATGAACCCCCAGTTTGATTGGTGCGGCCAACTCCACGCCTTTTGAGTTGTTGCTCCACTTTTATGGCCATTTGCACCATCTCGTCTAGATCCAAGTAGTGCCGGAGCTCCACTTGATCTTGAATTTCCCTGTTAAAACCACAAAGAAAACGAGCCATGGTCGCCTCACTATCCTCCTCAATATTTGTCCTAATCATGACTACCTCCATCTCCTTATAGTAGTCCTCGACACTCTTCAACCCTTGCCTCAAAGTTTGTAACCTCTTAAACATCTCCCTATAGTAGTGATTGGGCACAAACCTTTTCCTCATGACCCTCTTCATCTCATCCCAAGATTCAATAGGTCTCTCATTATACCTCCTTCTAGTGGTCACTAGTTGATCCCACCAAATGAGAGCATAATCTAAGAATTCCACCACCGCCAACCTCACCTTCTTTTGTTCGGAGTAGTGGTGACACTCAAACACAAACTCTACCCTCTTTTCCCACTCTAAATACGCCTCCGGGTCAGATTTCCCATGGAACGATGGAATTTTCATCTTAATGCTACCCATGTTACCATCTTCCCTATCCCCATCATATCTACCCCCCGTACGGCTCCTCTTTTTCCTCTACCGTATCCTCTACCTCTTCCATTCCTACCCCAATTTTCATTTTGACTCTCCTCATCTCCACCCAAGTCATACTCCTCATCCTCTCTACTCAAATCCTTAGGTTTAGACTTACTCCCACTAACACCAACCTCAAGCTTATCCAACCTTTCATGTAACGACTCCATTTGGGTCGACATCATCCTACTAAAATGCTCAAATAACGCCTCCATTTGAACCTTAGACAACCCCGGGTTCGAACTATCTCCTACCTCCATCTCCATCTAATTTCAAACTTGTACCTGCAAGAAAACGTTGGTACAAACAAAATAATCCTCACCCAAATGCTCACGGTCGAACTCGAAAGAAATTCACTCGTCTTTTCTCACAAATTTTTTTTTTTTGCTCACAACAGATACTCACTAATCACTCCAAAGAAAATTCACTCACACTCAAGTAATGTCACTCAAGTTCGAGAGTCCTCTCAAGGTGCTCAAGCTTTGTATTTGAATTTATCAAACAATCAAGTTTAAGCTTGTGAACAAATGTGATCGACTCACTTGGACTGCGTAGAGAAGTAATTTGAAGATCAATAATAATAATTTTTTTTTTGACTGTGTGAGGCAATTGTGTATGACTCACAAAAAGGAATAGAACAAAGTATCAAAAAGAATTAATTGTGGATTTTCGGAATTTTTTTTTTTTTTTTTTTTGCTGAGTACTACTCGAAAATCCCAAAAAAAAAGATACCAACAAATTTTGAGAATCACAGATTCACGAAAAAATCTACGAAGAACGATAGACCAAAACAGATCTGAAAACAAACGAAGAAATAATACAGATCTGCAAATTTAATAACAAGATAACTTGCTTGAATTTCAATGAACCTAAGCTCTGATACTAAATGATGTGAATCTTTGTACGAACGAATATCAAACACGATTAAAATCAAATCGCGCCCTCAATTCACTGACGAACAAAGAATCGTTGTTGTCCCGATCTTTTGAATCAAGTGTGTGTGTTGTGATTTTCACCTCTAAACTATGAAAAGTCTAGCAACAAATAATCACGAGATAAACAACCGAGATTATAACGAACCTTCGAAGAACAAGTCGACGACAATCCGCACAAGCACGATCGACAAACGCCACAAAGTTAAAAACTTTGATAATTTTGATTTTTGAATAACAAAGCGAACCTTTGAAAAGTTTGAGAGAAAACTCTAAACTTTGATAAAATATCAAATAATGAATCTCAAAAGTTCTCCAAAATTTTGTGTAACATATGTTTATATCAAAAGATAACAAAAAAAATCTAGTTGCCATAATAATTAAAACTCTAACTAGGAAACTAGGATTCTTCCCGAAACTGACTCGCGCTCGGGCGGTAGAATATTACCGCTCGAGCGCCAAGGCTTCTGTACTACTCGCGCTCGGACAGTAAGTATGGCGCTCGGGCGGTAATATTTGACCGCTCGGGCGCCGATGCTGCTGGACTCAACTTCATCTATCACTTGAATAATGTTCTTGTGACTTCCAAACTCACTTCCATGCATCAAAAACCCTCCAGCACTTTGCACCTCGCTTGTAAGACCTTCTTCATTGCTCATAAGTCCGTGCAACGCTTCCTTGAACTTCTTCAATCGTCCCCTCGTGATTGGTCCCTCCGGCAACTCCAAAGGGTCCCATGCTTTCCTTGGCGCCTGACCATCCGTGTTCGCATCATTATCTATGCTGATTGCATGGGTATACAGATAAAGTAAAACAAGACCATAAAAAGTTAAATTATATTAAAATAAAAATTTTTTATTTCACTTGAGTCAATAAATTCCCTATCCAACCGTTGGCTTGCAGGACATCTACTCTAACACGAATTTGTGAGGTAGTTTGAGAGGGGGTGTCACTTGCCCCTGATTGTTAATGATGTCCGGGAGAAGCTGAGGCATCTCATTGATGGTTTACGGCCTATCTTGCGCTGTGATGTTAGAGTTGTTGGTCCTAATACTTATACTGTTGCCGTGTCAAGAGCCTTGGCGGCTATGCAAGACCAGAAAGACATCGAGAATGAAAGGTAGGGCAAGAGGCCCTATGAGGCGCTCCAACAACAACAGCAATTCAAAGGCCTTTCTAGAGACAGTAGGGAAAGATTCTGTTTCAAGGACCGCCGAAAGGCAAATGTCCTATACCGCAAGAGAAGGCTCATCAGAAGCCTGAGTACCCAATGTGTCCGAAGTGCAACCGTCAGCATATGGGCCAGTGTTTATGGGGTTTTGGCAAATTCTCCATGTGCGGAGCCAGTGATCATATGTTGAGGGACTGCTCACAGTGGAGGCAGACAACCGAGGGGAGAGTGTTCTCCATGCATGCTGAGGAGGCGAACTCAGACACGACTCTACTGACTGGAAAGATTTTCATAAATAAAGTGTCCACGAACGCCCTGTTAGATTAAGGGGCCACTCACTCTTTTATCTCGGAGACGTTCGCTAATTATTTGAATGTCAAATACATTGGACTCGACATGAGCTACTCCGTGACAATCCCATCAGGCGAGTAGTTGTCAGCTACTAGCGTGGTCTACATATCAATCTTGAACTACAAAGCAACCTAGTTTACGCCGACGTGATTGTGTTGCCAATTCCAGAATTTGATGTTATCTTAGGGATGGACTGGCTGACGAAGAACAAAGTTCTTATTGATTGTCATAAAAGATCAGTGTTGGTAAGACCGTTGGGCATGTAGCAATTTCTTTTTGAACCAGACAGGTGAAGAAGTTTCCCTCGCATGATCTCTTGCATACAGGAGCAGAGACTTATACATAAGGGTTTTCGGGCATTCTTGGCCAGTATTATTACAACACCTGACGCACCCGTCCTGTCGATATCTAACGTACCAGCTGTTAGAGATTTTCCTGACATTTTCTCAGACGATGTCACAGGCATTCCACCAGAGAAAGAGGTGGAGTTCGCCATTGACCTTGTGCCAGGAACTGTGCCAATCTCTAAGGCACCGTACCGTTTGGCTCCAGCAGAGATGTTAGAGCTCAAACAGCAAATTCAAGAGCTCCTCGATAAATAATTCATCTGCCCTAGTTTCTCACCCTGGGGCAAATCAGTACTCTTCGTATAGAAGAAAGATGGAAGCTTAAGGTTGTGTATCGATTACAGAGAATTGAACAAGGTAACGATCAAGAACAAATACCCATTACCAAGGATCGAGGACTTATTTGATTAGTTGCAGGAAGTTACAGTGTTCTCTAAGATAGATCTAAGTTCTGGGTATCATCAACTGAAGGTAAAAGATGCAGATGTTCATAAGACATGCTTCAGAACTAGATATGTGCATTATGAGTTCTTAGTGATGCCATTCGGACTGAAGAATGCTCCAAAATTTTTTATGGACCTAATGAATCGAGTATTTCAACCCTACCTATATCAGTTTGTCATAGTATTCATTCAAGATATTCTTATATACTCGAAGAGTCATGAGGAGCACAGTCAGCATTTGGGTAGAGTTTTGCAAGTCTTGCAGAGTCGCAAGTTGCTTGAAAAATTCAGTAAGTGTTAATTTTGGTTGGAGAATGTAGCATTTTTGGGACATATCATATCTAGCAGGGACATTGAGGTAGATCCAGCTAAAGTGGCCTTAGTAAAAGAATGGGTTGAGCCAAAGAACAACCCAGAGATCCGTAGTTTCCTAGGCTTGGTAGGCTGCTATAGGAAATTTATTCAGGGGTTTCTTTGATTGCAGTGCCAGTCACTTCATTCACGAAGAAATATGCTAAATTTGTATGGGGTGAAGAATGTCATAAGAGCTTCGATACTTTGAAGCAAAGACGGTGGTTGGAGTTGGTAAAAGACTATGATTGTTGGTAAAAGCTACCATCCAGGGAAAGCTAAGGTTGTGGCATATGCTTTGGGCAGGAAAGTAGCAGTCGTAGCACAGTTGTCAGCGTAGAGATCTCTTCAATCAGAGATTCAGAGGTTTGGCTTATAAGTTTATCCGAAGGGCAGAGCTCCCAAGTTGTCTAATATGACAGTTCAGTTTTCTTTGTTAGAACGAATCCGTAGAGGTCATCCTTCAGATGAACAATTACAGAAATGGAGACTAAAGGATGAAGCCAAGGGAAGTGTACTCTACACAGTGTCTGATGGTATTGTGAAGTACAGAGGAAGGACGTGGGTGCCTAGTGTAGATATGATCAAAGATGATATATTGACAGAGGCACATACAACTCCGTATTCCATCGACCTAGGAGGTACCAAGAAGTACAGGGATTTACAGATGCTGTATTGGTGGCCAGGGATAAATCGGGACATTCGCCTATTCGTATTTGAGTGTCTCACTTGTCAGCAAGTGAAAGAAGAGCAATAGAGGCTTGCAGGTATGCTAAAGCCATTCCCTATTCCCGAGTGGAAACGAGAGAATATCAGCATGTATTTCGTTGTTGGATTGCTGAGGCCAGTCAGAGGATCTAGTTCCATTTGGGTTATAGTGGATCGACTTATTAAATCGGCACACTTCTTACCAGTGAAGATGACTTTATCCATGACTCAGTATGCAGAGCTCTATATCCGGGAGAAAGTCCGATTGCACAGGATCATATTTTCTATTGTGTATGACAAAGACCCAAGGTTCACATCGTCCTTTTAGAAGAGTTTGCATTCAGATATGTGGACGAAGTTGCTATTCAGTATGGCATTCTACCCTAAGACAGATGGCCAGTTTGAGAGATGATTCAAATATTGGAAGATTTGCTGTGAGCTTGTGTGATCGATTTCCATGGGAATTGGGAATCAAAGCTACATCTAGTGGAGGTTACCTACAACAACAATTTTCAATCATCCATAGTTTGGCTACCTACGAAGCACTGTGTGGAAGAAAGTGCAGATCGCCGATTCAATGGGATTAAGTCGGTGAGAGATCATAACTTGGTCTAGAGATTGTTCAGCAGATTGCAGATGTGGTGGTCAAGATCCGAGACAGGAAAACCGCCCTTAGTCGCCAAAAGAGTTATACTGACAAAAGGAGAAGGGATCTCGAATTCGCTGTAGGAGATCATGCTTTCGTGAAGATACCACCTATGAAGGGTGTTATAAGGTTTGGAAAGAGAGGCAAGCTGAGTTCGAGATTCATTGGACCATTCGAAATTCTTGACAGGGTTGGGACATTTGTTTATCGTGTAGCTTTACCACCGAATCTGGCCGGAGTCCACAATGTGTTCCACGTCTCAATGCTGAGGAAGTATATCGAAAATCCTTCACATGTTTTGAGCTATGAGACTTGAAGCTTGCTTCAGATCTGTCATATGAGGAAATACCGGTCAAAGTTCAGTGGAGGAAGCCACTTGGGAGGTCGAAGCGGATATGAGGAGTCGCATCCGGAGTTGTTTGGTAAGAGTTAATTTCGAGAACGAAATTTATTTAAGTGGGGGAGGAACTGTAGAGCCCAAAATCAATAAACATAAACCATTGCATTTAATTAATGGCTAAAATAATTTATTTAATTTTAAAATATATTTTAGCGATGCATGATTAATGATCTTTGCATTATTTTAATTTTTTATATGTTTAATTGATGCACGTTAAAATGTCCTCTTGAGTTTTGTGTTTCAGATGAATATTCGATGCGGGATCGGGAAAAGAGATTGGTGACGAATTAGGCAATTTACAAAAATGTTATTTTATTTCAGTCAAGAAAATTTTTATTTTAAATAATGTTTGGAATTCTAAGCATTTTAAAGCCCAATTTATTTATTAGGTCACTTTTGATATTTGAAAATTTTCAAATACTAATTTGAATATTGAGAGATTTTAATCTTGAAATTTGCACTCAAATTATTTTTTTATTTAAAACTTTGTTTGGGGGTTAAATAATTAGATTAGCATTATTTTATCCCTAATTATTTAACTAAACCATTCTTTTAGCCCCTAATTAGTTAATTAATTAATTACTTAAGAAATTTTTCACCTAATTAACTATATTTTTGCACACACACTTCACACACACACACACATTGCATTTGTTGGAGATTAGCGAGGGTTCTTGAGGCTCCCTTCAGCAGCCACCCTTTCCCTTGCATAATTACCAAATATTCACGTTGTTTTTTTGAGAAAAAATCATGTAGCAAGCGTTTCCTGGTCTTCTCCAGCAATCAACCGCGTCAGTATTTGTCATCTTCGAGTGTTTCAAAGAAAAGACATGTATATTCTTTCATTTTTGCATCGATCTTGTCATTGTATTTGTTTTGATGTTTATTGTGGGCAAAAATTCATGTGTGATATGCAAAGTTAGAGCAAAAAATGGTTGGATTGATTTTGAAACGATTTTTAGATCTCAAACAACCGAGTTTGCTGTCATTGTGATTATTGTGAATTTTCGATCGTCATTCTGGAAAAACTTTAAACGTATAGAACGTACTACATTTTGATACCTTAGATTTTATAGTAAATTCATAATTTTTTGACAAGAATCGAGTGAGTTATGATCATTCTCGTGGGACTGTTCAAGCTGTGAGTTTTCTGTGTCACAAAACCCCTCACCCTCTGTTATTTTGAATTCTACAACTTATAGGTTGGTTTTCTGGAAATGTTTTCAACATAAGATTTGTAGTACTTTGTGTTATCTTCCATTTGATAGCAAATTCGTAATTTTCTGATTAGAAACAAGGGAGATATGATATTTATCGTTAATCGCACAAGCTGTAAATTTTTTTTGTCCCAAAACCCGTCACCTTCTGTTATTTTGAATTCTGCGACTTATAAGTTGGTTTTTTGGAAATGTTTTCAACATATGATTTGTATTAATCTGTGTTATCTTCGATTTGTTAGAAATTTTATAATTTTCTGATAAAAAACGAGGGAAATATGATTTTTATCGTAAAATCGCACAAGCTGTAAAATTTCTGTGTCACAAAACTCGTCACCTCTTTTATTTTGCATTTTACGACTTATAGGTTTGTTTTATGGAAATGTTTTCAACATTAGATTTGTAGTACTATGTGTTATCTTTGATTTGATAGCAAATTCTTAATTTTTTGATAAGAAACGAGGGAGATATGATTTTTATCTTAAAATCGCACAAGATGTGAAATTTCTGTGTCACCAAACCTGTCACCTTCTGTTATTTTGAATTTTGAGACTTATAGGTTGGTTTTATGGAAAAATTTTCAACGTATGATTTATATTAATCTGTGTTATCTTTGATTCGATAGCAAATTTTAATTTTATGATATGAAATGAGAGATATATAATTTTTATCGTTAAACCGCTCAAGCTGTGAAAATTTGCGCATGTTCTTCATGTTTTCTCAAGTTTTGGTTGCAGGCTTCGTTGGGATCTCCTAAATCTTTGCTGCTGTTGTTAGTGCAGCATGTCCAGAGCGTTCCAATGAAGCCCTCGACATTTTAAGTGTGTTCGACGTGCAAAAAGAAATTATTTTATTTTTGAGGTATGCTAAATGTCTTGTGACCAACTATGAACGGGTTTGGAAGCCGGAGAACGTGTCCGGGGACCTCTCCACCGTGATAAATTATGACTGGGTTTCGATCAGGATTGGAAAGCGGTAAAGTATGACCAGGGACCAATCCACCTGGTAAAGTATGACCGGGCATCTTATGTATGTGGTGGTGGACATCTCTCCCACTCCAGTACTGTGGTTTAGTCTCATCAGGCGTATTACGTATGGGTCACTTTCTTTGAAACATATCTACACGCAAAATTAGGATGATATGCATGTTTAAGTATGTATGATGCAAATACGTTTATGAAAATTTTTTTGAATCGATGACACGTTTATGTTTATGTAATTTTGTTCAAAGTTAAGATACGTATGGCTACTTTAAAATGCAGCTCGGACTGTGCGGTGGACTAACCCGAGGACCGCTTAGATTTCAAGGATTTTTATAAATGTTATTTTATTTACTCTGATTTTTAAGGAAATTATTTCATTTTGCTTAAAGAAAGTACTTTTTCAAGCTCGTTACATTCCAAATATTTTGTTAAACATTTTATTTGTATTGCATTTTAAAAGATGATTACTAAATTAAAAAAAAATTATTTTTCCGCAAATTTTAAGTATGTTTAAAAGTACGGTACATCACATCTATTCTTGGGAGCGGGTATTTTTTCTTTATTGTGATTTTGTTTAACTCTCTATAATCAATGCATAGCCTCATGCTTCCGTCTTTTTTCTTTACGAACAGAACTGGGGCTCCCCACGAGGATGCACTCGGTCGGATTTGTTTCTTGTCTAATGACTACTGGAGTTGCTCCTATTAGCTGGAGCCTTTTTGTAGAGGCCTGAAAATTCGTGTTTGAAAATTTGCGGAAAAATTTAAAATTTTCTCTTTAACTAATTAAAATTCCTCTTTAAATAAATAAACTGATGAAAAGATTCAATGTTTAAATATTCGAAATATCAGCGGAAGTAATTATTGTTTGCAAAATAACAATTTAAAATAATCCAATAAAAGATGAAATGTTTGAGCATAAAAATGGTAAATGCTGAAAATGAGGTTCTCGGGTTCCACTACTACCGACCCAAGATGGCTCACTGGTCCCCGCCCTCGATCACGACCTCATCAGTACCTACAACAATCAAGTCTAGTGAGTCTAAAGACTCAGCATGCATATATCATAAATAACGAGTAATAATAATAAAATTTCATGCATGGTAAGAATATCATGAGTCTGGCGTAACGTAAAATATCATGTCATGAGTAATTATAATACGTGCATAACTGAACAGAAAGGCGTAAGTAAAATGTTTGCTCCATCGAGCCATGTGATAAAATAACATGTCATAAATTTTCTGTTGAGATTATGTTCTACGTATATAATGGCCCGAAAATTCGTGTTTGAAAATTTGCGGAAATATTAAAAATTTTCTTTTTAAAATAATTAAAATGCATCATTCACAAAAATAAACTGATAAATCAAGTTTAATGTTTTTTAAAAATAGCAACGGAAGAAATTATTGCTCACAAATAACAAGTAAAGTAATCCAACAACTAATAAAAATGTTTGAGCACTAAAAATGGCAAGTGCTGTAAATGAGGTCCTCGGGTTCCACCACTGCCGACCCAAGCTAGCTCACTGGTCCCCGCCATCGGCTCCGACATCATCAGTACCTACAGCAATCAAGTCTAGTGAGTCTAAAGACTCAGCATGCATATATCGTAAATAACGAGTAAATAATATAATAAAGTTGCATGGGAGTAAAAATATCATGTCATGAGGCATAACGTGAAAATAACTTATCATGAGCAATTATAATACGTGCATAACTGATTGAAAATCATAAGTGAAATGTTTGCTCCATAGAGCCCTGTAATGAAATAGCATGTAATAATTTTCTGGTGAGATTATGGTCTACGCAAGTGGCCCCTGCACTTAACTTAACTGAACTGAACTGACCGGTAACTGGCGACCGGGTGAAATAATGAACGTCTGATCAGACTAATGCCACAGTATACTGGGTGGAACTGAACTGAACTGAACGGTAACTGGCGACCGGATAATACAATGATACCATGATAGTGAAATGGCCACAAGCAATATCACATAAATCTAAAAAATGAATATTTTATATTTTTATGCACGTTATATAATTAAATGGCGTAGTGAAATATCCTGTATTATTTTACCACATGGATTGGATTGTTTTCAGGCTCGCTGCGACCTAAATTTAACATGAAAAATATGCAAATGATTTTCTTGACCAAATTTTGTAATTGAATCCAAAAACGAGACAATTACGCCCAACGACTTCGTATTTAATCATGACTCCGTGCCAACCTGAACCAACACAGAATTATCATTTAGTCATGATTAAAATACACCTAAAATGACGAAATAATGCTCCAAAAATGATGCAAGTCGAAATTTTGGTGAATGGAGGCCAAAACATGAAACGTCCTTTCGAGAGTCAATTTGGCACATCGCACCGTAATTTCTCGTACGACCTCTAAAATGATCCGAATCACGAACGACCAAAACCATGACCTTTCCAACTCGATGAGGCACGGTCCAGTCTAAGGCCATAGGCTAAAAGCCAACCAAGAACCCGAACGAGCCATTGAACCGAAGCAGCAAGTTGCTGTCCACAAAATACAGCAGCTGTGCTTTGGTTTCCTTGCGTCATTTGCAAGAATGGCCATTGGGGCTTGAACCACCGACGAGAACCACTTACCAACATCCTAGGGTATGGTTTGAACCATGGCCAAGGGCCAGGGGCCAACCAAGATCCACACCATTCCACCAAAAACCGAACAACACATGCAGTAGGGGAAAGGGGCCGAGGGGCTGTTCTTGTTTCTTTAATTAAAAACCGATTCAACCATGGACCAAGTGTAACACCTCTGACCGATTTTACTAAAATAACAGCGGAATACTAAAAATTTTACTTGAAGGGAGGAAGGATTTAAAATTCTCTTACCATAAAACATTTACAATTTAAAGTATATACATGATCAATCAAGTGTTACACCAAAATACAAAATATCATTTTTGATCATGTCAAAATGCTAACAAAATAGCCTTCTTCCTTCCATCTCTATGCATATGACCTCGGCTCCAATCAACGTCCTGGCCCGTCCCTCTTATCTGCATCACATGAATAACTGGAATGAGTATAAAACTCAGCAAGTGGAACTCTTACATAACAATCTGTACATATCATACTCTGTAAAACATGGCTTTGAAAACATTAAATATCATCAACTCTGAAACATGAATAACATGGTATAGCATAACAATAACGATGGTATTTCTCTTTTCTCTGGTGGATTGATATTTCAATAGTATCTCTGTCTCTGTACCTATATCCCATCGATATAAATCGATTACTCTGTTGGGATATAAGCCTATGGTCGTTGATCAACTCATTGCATGCAATATCTGACTATCTCTTTATCAATCCAATAAATCATTTGAACTCTCTCTTTGGCATTAAATCAAACACTTTGAATACTCTTTTCTTTTGTATTCCCTTTTTACACAATTGAGACATATAAAGCCTCTCATATACAACATGGTATATCTATACATAATATGAATCAAATGGAAGGGAATAACATGTTAAAACATTGGAAACAATACATATATTATCATGTGAGCACAAGGGAATGAATTCCACTTACTACACTTGGAGCACTTGATTCAAAACTCTTGGTACAAAACCTACAACAATAAACCATGTATTGCACCATCAACAACTCAATAATCCAACAACAAAACCATAACATCCATAAAACCAACGCAATCAACAAACCCATGATTTCTCCCCAACACCAAAATCCAAGAATAACTAAACCAAAAGCTTACCTTAGCTCCTTGAACCCAAAAGAACCTTGTTCTCACTTCAATAATCCAACAATAAGCTTGAATCAAAGAAAGGAAAGAAAGAAAATGGAACCCTAGCTCCCTTGCTCTGAAGAAACCGAGAAGAATGGGTAGAAATGGGGAAAAAGTGAACCAAATCATCTCGTATATCATTTAAAACCGAAAACACGCTTTTACTATTCACACACCGCGGATGAGCTCCAAAATACACCGCAGGTGCGCTAGGCATTCTGCAACACTTCCGAAAATCCAAAGTTTTGACCGCGGGTGCGCTGCATTATCGACCGCGGGTGCGCTAAAGGTTCTGTCCTGACACCTCGGGTGCACTTACTTTTATACCGCGGGTGCACTAGCCGACCGCAGGTGCGGTGTCTTTTGCAGTGCGGGTGCACTGTCACCTGAAGCCAACAATAAACTTTGCATCTAAAATCGAATAGCAACGTCGCTTCTCCTCAAAATTCGGCAACACTCTCAACATGAAAGTTGCACCTCTATGTCTTATCTAACCACTCCAATTGGCCTCATACCAATTGGCTCAACATACGAATTACCATGAATTAAACCGCAACGATGCGTTCACCAAACTTGGCTATTACAATCTCCTCTCCTTAGAGGAATTTCGTCCTCGAAATTGACGTCACTGCGCAAACAACTCAGGATACTTACCTTTCATCTCATCCTCTGGTTCCCACGTGGCTTCTTCAATCAATTGATTCCTCCAAATGACTTTAACAATGCCGATCTCTTTGTTTCTCAACACTTGAACTTTGCGATCCAGAATCTGGACCGGAATCTCTTGGTACGTCAAATTCGTTGTCAAATCTAATGGCTCATGACGAAGAACATGGGAAGGATTCGCAATATACTTCCTGAGCATGGAGACATGAAAAACATTATGAACTCTATCAAGATCTGGCGGTAGGACTAACTTGTAAGCTCGATCACCAACTCTGTCTAAAATCTTAAATGGGCCTATAAACTTTGGACTCAACTTTCCCTTGTTGCCAAACCGCAACACATCTTTAAGAGGTGCAATCTTCAAGAACACGTGGTCGCCAACCTCAAATTGCAATGGCCTACATCTTACATCAGCATAACTCTTCTGTCTCGTCTGTGCTGTCTTCATCCTCTCTCGAATAACAACAACAACATCAGCTGTCTGTTGGACCAACTCTGAACCCAACATCTTCCTCTCACCAACCTCTTCCCAATACAAGGGCGATCTACACTTTCTGCCATAAAGTGCTTCATACGGTGCCATGCCAATCGTCGCCTGGCAGCTATTATTGTACGTGAACTCAACAAGAGGCAATTTGGAATCCCAACTACCAGGATAATCTATAGTACAAGCTCTGAGCATATCCTCTAAAATCTGAATAACTCTCTCTGATTGACCGTCACTCTGTGGGTGATATGTTGTACTGAATGCTAACCGTGTACCCAAGGCTCTGTGCAAACTCTTCCAAAACTCTGAAGTAAATCTAGGGTCACGATCAGACACGATCGACACAGGAGCACCATGAAGTTTAACAATCTCAGCTATGTACTCTTCGGCATACTGGTTCATGGAATACGTTGTCTTGACTGGGAGAAAATGCGCTGACTTGGTCAATCGATCAATGATAACCCAAATAGAGTTATAGCCTTTCTCCGTTCTAGGAAGACCAGTTACGAAATCCATTGTAATGTGCTCCCATTTCCATTGAGGAATCGGCAATGATAGCAATGTCCCAGCAGGTTTCTGATGGTCGATTTTCACCTGCTGACAAGTTAGGCATTGAGAAATAAACATGGCAATATCCTTCTTCATACCTGGCCACCAATAAGTCTACGAAGATCCTGATACATCTTGGTACTACCTGGATGTATCGAGTATGGCGCGGTATGTGCCTCTATCAAGACGACTCGCCAAATATCATAACCAGTAGAAATACATATACGGCCTCTGAATGTCATTAAACCATCTCTATTCATCCCAAACTCTGAATTACCTCTCTCTTCTGCTCTGGCTCTCATCTCTATCAACTGTGCATCATTGGCCTGCTCTCTACGGATCCTGTCCGTCAATGTAGGCCGAATGATCAATGCTGAAAAGCGAGCAATAGTTCCCGGTACTACCAAAACTATCTTTTCTCGTTGCAAATCTAACAACAATGGTTTCTGAATCATAAAACTCAAAGAGGAACTTGACTTACGGCTCAATGCATCCGCTACAACATTCGCCTTCCCTGGGTGATAAGTAATCGTCACATCATAATCTTTGACAAACTCTAACAACCGTCTCTGACGCATATTGAGTTCTTTCTGAGAAAACAAATACTTCAGACTCTTGTGGTCCGTGAAAATTTCACACTTTTCGCCACATAAATAATGTCTCCAGATTTTCAGGGCGAAAACCACAGCTGCCAGCTCCAGATCATGCGTAGGATAATTTTTCTCGTAGTCCTTCAACTGACGAGAAGCATAGGCTATAACATTTCCACGTTGCATCAGCACTGCACCAAGACCCTTCTTCGACGCATCGGTATAAACAACAAAATCCTATGTACCACTAGGCAATGCAAGTATCGGAGCTGTCGTCAATCTATCTTTCAACTCCTGGAATCCATTCTGGCATTCATTGGACCACTCAAACTTCACAGTCTTCCTCGTCAAATTGGTTAATGGTAGGGCAATCTTGGAAAAATCTGAAATAAAACGACGATAATAACCCGCCAAACCAAGAAAACTGCGTACCTCTGATACAGTGGTAGGGATAGACCACTTCTGAATCGCCTCGATTTTCACTGGATCAACAGCTAAACCATCCTTTGAAACAACATGGCCTAAGAAAGAAATCTGCTCCAACCAGAACTCACATTTCTTCAACTTAGCATACAACCTCTTCTCTCTCAACAATTGAAGGACAACTCTGAGGTGCTCTGCATGAAGCTCTCTGGTTTTGAAATAAATCAATATGTCATTGATGAAAACAATGACAAAGCTATCCAAATACGGCTTGAACCCTCGGTTCATAAGATCCATGAAGACTGAAGGAGCATTAGTCAGACCAAATGACATAACCAAAAATTCGTAATGACCATACCTGGTCCGAAACGCTGACTTAGGGATATCAGACTCCCTAACTTTCAACTGATAATAGCCTGATCGCAGATCAATCTTCGAAAACACTGTAGCCCCCTACAGTTGGTCAAAAAGATCGTCTATTTGCGGCAATGGATATTTATTCTTAATCGTCACTTTGTTGATTTCTCTATAGTCAATGCAAAGCCGCAAAGACCCATCTTTCTTCTTGACGAAAAGAACCGGAGCTCCCCAAGACGAAGAACTCGGCCGAATAAAACCTTTATCCAAAAGATCTTGCAACTGCATCTTCAATTCTTTCATCTCTGTAGGGGCCATTCTATACGGAGCATTAGAAATAGGAACCGTACCTGGAACTAGATCAATCACAAACTCTACATCTCTGTCCGGCGGTAAACCCGACACATCATCCTCAAATACATCAGGGAACTCTCTCACAACATCAATATCATCAATATTCAACTTCACGATTCTATCCGTATCAACAATCGAAGCCAAAAACCCATCACAACCTCTAAACAACAACTTCTTAGCCTCAAGACACGAAATAAAAGGAAGAACCAGCGAAGTACCTGCACTGGCGAGCATACCTTCCTTATTTTCATCATCTACAAATTTCACCTTCTTGGCAACGCAATCAATCACTGCACGATAAGTCGATAGCCAATCCATGCCAAGTATAATATCAAATGCAACCATCGGAATAACAATCAAATCGGCATAGACCACTCGCTCATCAATTTGAATAGTACACGCATACTACATAATAGACGTCGGGCTCAACACATCTCCCGAAGGCAATACAACATTAAATTGGAGGGGAAGAACAGAAGGAACTAAACCCAAAGATCTCAAAAATAGTTCAGACATAAAAGAATGAGTAGCACCTGTATCAATCAATGTCGTATTTACTCTGCCTGAAATTAGAATAGTGCTAGAGATCACAGAAGAATCAGGATTTATACCTTCCTTTGTCATGGTAAAGATGCGACCTTGCACTTTCTCTTTACTCGATCCTATCGGACAGTACTTGGCGATATGGCCTGCAGTGCCACATCGGTTGCATGTGTGAGTACCAAATCTCCACTCTCCCCCATGATGCCTACTGCACTTGGGACACAACGGCTTCTCAGGATCAAATGGGACTGTCGGTGCTTTAGAACTCGGCTCTATCTTGCCTTTCCCCTTGTAACTGCCTTGTCCTCTTTGGCTCGAACCTTGACCTCTTTGAGCAATAGCCTGTTGCCTCGCCTGTCTCTCTCTAGCAATATCCTTCTCATCTTGCTCGGCTAACAATGCTTTAGCCACAATCTCTTTAAATGTCACCGCCTTAGACATATTGATGTCCCTTCTGATCTCTGCTCGAAGGCCTCTAATGAAATGAGCACCCTTGTCTTTGTCATTGGAGGCAATGTATGGGGCAAACAGACAGCCCTCCTCGAACTTCAGAATGTACTCATCGACATTCATACCTCCTTGACGAAGCTCTAAAAATTCAGTCACCTTCCGAGCTCGAAGTGCATCCGGAAAATACTTGTCGTAGAAAAGATCCGTGAAATCTTGCCACTTTAATGTCGGAACATCAACACCTACCTTAGTGGCATTCCATCAAATACGTGCAGCTTTGACTAGCATGAAAACTGCACAACCAACTCTATCATTATCTTCATACTTGAGATGATCAAATATCGCCTCAAGTGCTTTAATCCATTCTACAGCCATCAATGGATCAGTGCTTCCTGCAAACTCAGGTGGATCCATCCTCTTAAAAGCAGTAAAGTCCCATCAGTCCCAACTACTTGAACCACTTGGCCTCTACCTTGACCTGATATTTGCATACGTAGCAACTGTTGAATCTGTTCACTATGAACATTGGCTTGCTTTTTCAATAATTTGCCGAACTCGTCGAGAACTCTCGATGAGGAGCTATCCTCACCCTCTGTAGCCGTTCTCTTAGGAGGCATAACTCCTACAATGTGCTCACATAATACATATCAACCATAACAATAAATAGATGTAGAAGAAGACATACCCGGACAGTTGAAAGTAGACGAAGTCATAAACATTGGTCCGAAGAACGTTGCTCTGATACCACTACATGTAACACCTCTGATCGATTTTAATAAAATAACAGCGGAATACTAAAAATTTTACTTGAAGGGAGGAAGGATTTAAAATTCTCTTACCATAAAACATTTACAATCAAAAGTATATACATGATCAATCAAGTGTTGCACCAAAATACAAAATATCATTTTTGATCATGTCAAAATGCTAACAAAATAGCCTTCTTCCTTCCATCTCTATGCATATGACCTCGGTTCCAATCAACGTCCAAGCCCGTCCCTCTTATCTGCATCACATGAATAACTGGAATGAGTATAAAACTCAGCAAGTGGAACTCTTACATAACAATCTGTACATATCATACTCTGTAAAACATGGCTTTGAAAACATTAAATATCATCAACTCTGAAACATGAATAACATGGTATAGCATAACAATAACGATGGTATTTCTCTTTTCTCTGGTGGATTGATATTTCAATAGTATCTCTGTCTCTGTACCTATATCCCATCGATATAAATCGAGAACTCTGTTGGGATATAAGCCTATGGTCGTTGATCAACTCATTGCATGCAATCTCTGACTATTTCATTATCAATCCAATAAATCTTTTGAACTCTCTCTTTGGCATTAAACCAAACACTTTGAATACTCTTTTCTTTTGTATTCCCTTTTTACACAATTGAGACATATAAAGCCTCTTATATACAACATGGTATATCTATACATAATATGAATCAAATGGAAGGGAATAACATGTTAAAACATTGGAACACAATACATATATTATCATGTGAGCACAAGGGATTGAATTCCACTTACTACACTTGGAGCACTTGATTCAAAACTCTTGGTACAAAACCTACAACAATAAACCATGTATTGCACCATCAACAACTCAATAATCCAACAACCAAACCATAACATCCATAAAACCAACACAATCAACAAACCCATGATTTATCCCCAACACCAAAATCCAAGAATAACTAAACCAAAAGCTTACCTTAGCTCCTTGAACCCAAAAAAACCTTGTTCTCACTTCAATAATTCAACAATAAGCTTGAATCAAAGAAAGGAAAGAAAGAAAATGGAACCCTAGCTCCCTTGCTCTGAAGAAATCGAGAAGAATGGGTAGAAATGGTGAAAAAATGAACTAACTCATGTCTTATATCACTTAAAATCGAAAACACGCTTTTACTATTCACACACCGCGGGTGCGCTCTAAAATACACCGCGGGTGCGCTAGACATTCTGCAACACTTCCGAAAATCCAAAGTTACGACCGCGGGTGCGCTGCATTATCGACTGCAGGTGCGCTGAGGGTTCTGCCCTGACACCGCGGGTGCAATAACTTTTATACCACGGGTGCACTAGCCGACCGCGAGTGCGGTGTCTTTTGCAGTGCGGGTGCACTGTCACCTGAAGCCAACAATAAACTTTGCATCTAAAATCGAATCGCAACGTCGCTTCTCCTCATAATTCGGCATCACTCTCAACATGAAAGTTGCACCTCTATGTCTTATCTAACCACTCCAATTGGCTTCATACCAATTGGCTCAATATACGAATTACCATGAATTAAACCGCAACAATGCGTTCACCAAACTTGGCTATTACACCAAGCCTCAAAAGGGCAACTTGGTCACGTCTTAGACATCACAAGGAGAGGTTCTAACCATGGCTATAGCCCTTAGGGCAGCCAAGATCAGATCCATTTCCCTTTGACAGCAACATGAGAAAATCGATCACAAAAAGGGGCATGCTTGGGGGGTTGCTGTCATTTGTGATTTCCAACATGTATGGTGCTTGAACTAATGGACCAAGATGATCCTAACATGTCCTAGTACATGTCTAGACGCAGCTTTGGGAGCCTGGACACGAGTCATTCACCTGAAACACCAAAAACAAGTGAACCGTGAGGAGCACAAGGAAGGGCCGAAATTCTGCATCTTTGATTTTAAAAGTTCTTGATATATTTATGTTATGCCATGGAAATGATGATCATATAATGTTTAAAAATGTTAATATGACTTGATTGAAGAGCAAGGAAAATATAAACATGCCTGCTTTCGTTTGAAAGGAAAACGAACGAATCGACGACGCGGCGCGGAGGAGACGGAGTGCTTTGCTACTTTGTTTTCTTTCTCGGTTTTCTCTCCTATTTCTTGCTATGTGGCTCACGATTTTTTACTATGAATCCTCTCTGAATTCGGTGATGAGGAATGGGGAATAATGGTTAGGAGAGTGAGGTGAAGGGGTTGCAATATAAGAGGGATGGCAAGACCAAGTCTACCTCTCTTTTGAATTTGAAATGGTTAATATCAAAATGATTTTTTTGGAGGGATAGATGGGGTGCCAATGACCGATTCAACATGGCTAGATATAGTTTGATTATTAATTAAATGGTGATCAAAATGAAAGGATTATCCTACTAATAAATAACAAGAAAAGGGTCAAAGGTGGTGAGTTGTCAAAGAATTGTTATCTCACCGAGGTGTGGCCGAAAATCATCAAATAAATGGAGGGAAAATATTGTTTATTTAGTGTATTTTTAAACCTTTAGAGCCTTACCTATCCTTTAAATAATTTAGTGAATTAACACCTTAATTATGGTACCTAAATGAACTTATTTCTTACTCACCTCAAGTTACTTAAATAATTCCTTAAACCTCCTTTTAACCTAAATTAACTTACTAGCTATCTAAAATAAACTCTAGGAATGTTTTCTTAATTTTAAATTTTATCTCAAAACTCCAACTCCAGTCCGGCATAACTGAAATAACTTAAAAGATAAAAATTTAAACTAATACATAAAATAATTAACTTTAAAGAAAAGCATTTAAATACTCATTCAAATAAATCATTTTAATTTAAATTACTAGAATTATGCATGGCTTCTACGTAGTCTAATTTATGGGTTCTTCAAATCTCCCCCCTTAAAAGAAATTTTGTCCTCGAAATTAAAAATTACCAAATAACTCGGGGTACCGAATCCTCATTTCTGGCTTAGACTCCCACGTAGCTTCCTCCTCTGAATGGTTGAGCCATTTGAATTTCACTCGCTTTACTAGCTTGTTCCGAAACTTCTTCTCCTATCTGTCTAGGATCTGCACTGGTCTCTCTTCATAAGACAGGTTCGGAGTAAGCTGCAACGACTCAAAGTTCAAGACATACGAAGGATTCGCCATGTACTTCCTCAGCATGGAGACATGGAACACATTGTGTACTCCGGCCAGATTCGGCGGAAGAGCCATACGATAAGCTAACGTCCCAACTCTGTCGAGGATCTCAAATGGTCCAATGAATCTCGGACTGAGCTTTTCTTTCTTCCCAAATCGCATGACACCCTTCATAGGTGCTACCTTCACGAAAACATGGTCGCCAACGGCAAATGCTAGGTCTTTCCTCCTCTGATCCGCATAACTCTTCTGTCGGTTCTGAGAAGTCCTCATCCTATCACGGATCTTGACTACTACATCGGCAGTCTGCTGAAAAATCTCTAGACCCAACTCTGCTCTCTCTCCTACTTCATCCCAATTAACAGGAGATCTGCACTTGCGGCCATATAGTTCTTTTCATACGGAGCCATACCAATAGACGACTGGAAGCTGTTGTTATAGGTGAACTCCACTAATGGCAAGTTCGACTCCCATCTCCCAGAGAAATCAATCACGCAAGCACGGAGAAGATCCTCTAAAATCTGAATAACTCGCTCTGACTGCCCATCTGTCTGAGGATGGAAAGCTGTGCTAAACAGCAACTTCGTACCCAAGGTCGAATGCAAACTCTTCCAAAATGAGGAAGTGAATCTAGGGTCTCTGTCAGATACGATAGAAACTGGAATACCATGAAGTCGGACTATCTCCCGGATATACAATTCTGTATACTGAATCATGGTGAAAGTCGTCTTAATAGGCAAGAAGTGCGCTGATTTGGTAAGACGATCTACAATCACCTAGATAGCATTTGATCCTCTAACTGACTTCGGCCAACAGGTCACGAAGTCCATGGTAACATTCTCCCACTTCCACTCGGGAATAGGAAGAGGCTTGAGCAAACCTGCTGGTCTCTGATGCTCCGCCTTCACTAACTGGCAAGTCAGACACTCGGATACAAATCGTCTGATGTCTTTCTTCATCCCAGGCCACCAATACAATGGTTGCAGATCTCGGTACATCTTTGTACTCCCTGGATGAATAGAGTACGGCGACATGTGGGCCTCTGATAGAATATCTGCTCGAATAGAACCACTGCTGGGAACCCACATCCTGTCTCGGTATCTCACAATACCATCGCTGACTGTATACTAGACACTGCCCTTGGCTTCATCTCTCTGCTTCCACTTTGCTAACTGCTCATCTGCTGACTTGACCACTGCGAATACGGTCTAGAAGAGAGGACCGAATAGTCAAGGTAGATAGACGGGGAACTCTACCTTGAGGATATGACTCTAGATCAAACCTCTGCATCTCAGTCTAAAGAGGTCTCTGAATCGTCAAATGAGCCATCAATGCGACTTTTCTGCTCAATGCATCCGAAACTACAATAGCTTTACCTTGGTGGTAGCTAATGTCACAGTCATAATCTTTCACAAGCTTAAACCAACGCCTCTGACGCATGTTCAGCTCCTTCTGCGTAAAGAAATACTTGAGGCTCTTGTGGTCGGTTAAGATCTGGCACTTCTCCCCATACAAATAATGCCTCCAAATCTTCAAGGCAAAAACTACGGCGGCCAACTCTAGATCATGGGTAGGGTAGTTCTTCTCATGGATTTTCAGCTGTCGAGAAGCATACGCTATCACCTTCCCATGCTGCATCAATACTGCGCCCAAACCGAGCTTCGAAGCATCGGTATACAAAACAAAATCTTCGGGCCCTGACGGCATGGCCAAAACTGGTGCTGAGATAAGAGCTTGCTTCAAAGTATCGAAACTCTTCTGACGCTCCTTGCTCCACACAAATTTAGCATTCTTCTTGGTCAATGATGATGTTGTGGGGACCCGGGCTCTAAATCAATTTTTTCAGGATTAATCGGATCTTTATTCAAAAATGCGGGTCAAAATTTTGTTTTCTAGCATTAAATCAAATGTATATATATAAGAACAAAGTCTGTATTTATTTAATTACAACCATCATAATATACATGTCTTGTTTCATCCATATTCTACCAACCAGTAAATAAATACATTACATATCAAATGTAAAAACTACTAGTGATCTTCTGTGCCCGTAGTCACCATGCTATCTCGATCTCATCTCTGTCGCGACCCAGATCCTGCCCCACCTGTTGTTACGCACACATACAGACATAACAATACCCGGAAACTCCGGTGAGAATAAATCCCAGTATAAAACATGTATGCATGCTGATACATAATCACAAATCATGCATGAAAGCAATAACAATAGGTTCCATAGTATAAGAAACCAATCTATATGAGCATGCAATTCAAATCAAATCATGTCTTGACTCGACTCGACTCTACTATGGGGATCCCGGTATGAGTAAGACGTCACTGTCTGTTACCTACCCTCCCAATCGGGGTAACTGTACGTCTTATTCCTAGACTTCGGCCCTGTCTGTATCGAATGTCTTCAATCGGAGTGACTCTGATCTAAACCGTCAATACCACCGAACGTTTAGTTTGGCAAATCTGCCAATGACTCTCCTATCTCAAATGCTTGTATATAAATCTATAAACAAGGCATCATCATATCAAGAGATTTGACTATAAGTCTATAAATAAATCAAAATCATATCAAAAGATAAACAACCATTCTAGTATGTGATTTTGTTGGGAAACTCAAATTGAATCTCATTTGAGTTGTATCTTCCCCAAACAAAACATGAATTATGCCTTTCGTCGCACAATGTCTGTCGATGTCGAAGTCTCGATGACGACTCTGTCAATATCAAATCTGATATGGAAATGTTGATACATATTCTATCAATCTCTAATCTCAATCAACACATATCCAATTCAATACTTGACCTCGGTACCATTTGACGGCATAACGACGTAATTTCTTGATACCGGTCAATTTCATAACAATAACAATTACAAGAATCATGTCTCCACGTCATAATCAATATCATAACCATTTCAAATTCTGAAAATCTGCATAAGTTCCACCCAATACATTCTGGAATGTCATATAAATTGCATACAATATCTGATAATAAATCTGTTCACGGTATTTCGGTTCCTAGCTACTCAAGAACACATATCTCAAATAAAATCACAATTTCTTCAACATGTAGATTTCGAAACATGCTATAATTGAACCATACTTACATCCTCTTGTAGCCTATGATGCAAGGAGCAAGAATCCATACTTGGAATGAAGTTTGGATGTGTAATTCTTTCAAAATCATAACCTTAAAGCATAAGAAATTGAAGTTTCTCCCCACTCTCTCTCGTTTCTCAGCTGATGGAAGTGGGGAGAAATGAATCAGCACATTTCTATATATATACCATGCCATGTGTCAACTAGAGAAACAAAGGTGGCTTACTCGCATGCAGCACCGCGGGTGCGCTCCCTCTAGACCGCAGGTGCGCTCAAGCTTCGGCTGTCCATTCATTTTCCAAAATCGACGACCGCGGGTGCGCTGCATATAAGACCGTGGGTGCGGTGACAATCAACACGGGTGCAGTTACGTTTGAACCGCAGGTGCGGTGTCATTTCTGTAAGTAATTTCCAACTCTCTGTCCATCAATCGCGGGTGCGGTCTGCCCTTCATTAAAAATTCTAATTTTTCATGTCTCTCCTTCCCCCATCTCATTTATTGCTTCTCATTACATGTCATGCATTCTCATATCTTTTAATATTGCATCAATGAAGACTAATAAATCACAGGCCTTACATTTCTCCCCCTCTAAGAAATGATTTCGTCCTCGAAATCGCAGGCCATCAATCATATCATAAATGAAAAAAATATAATCAAAAGCTGAATAAATACTCACATCGTGTAAACAACTCGGGATATCTCTATCTCATATCTGCTTCTGTCTCCCAAGTAGCTTCTTCCGTGCCATGACGACTCCACTGGACTTTCACTAGCGGAATAGTCTTCGTTCTGAGCTATTTTTCTTTCCGATCAAGAATCTGTATCGGTTGCTCAGTATAACTCAAAGTCTAATCAAGCTCAGCTTCGTCAGGCTGAATGACATGAGAAGCATCAGGCATATATCTACGCAGCATTGATACATGAAAAACGTCATGTATCCTGGATAGAGAAGGAGGAAGAACTAGTCGATAGGCTCGATCGCCATTCTTTTCAAGTATCTCATAAGGACTGATGTATCTAGGAGACAACTTCCCGCGTTTGGCAAATTTGACAACGCCTCAGAAAGGAGAAATCTTCAAAAACACTCTGTCTCCTTGTTCAAATACTAGCGGTCTACGTCTGATATCGGCATACTTGGCTTGCCTATCCTGTGCCGTCTTCATCCTCATCTGAATTATCTTTACTTTCTCAGTCATTTCACGAATCATATCAGGCCCAAGTTCAGGTACCTCAGATATATCATCCCAGTATAAAGATCTGCACTTCTTGCCATATAATGCTTCAAACGGTGCCATCTCTATGCTTGTTTGATAGATGTTGTTGTACGAGAATTCACACAACGGTAGTGAATCTTGCCAACTAGTGCCGAAATCTAGTACTAAAGCTCTCAACATGTCCTCTAAAGTCTGGATAGTCCGCTCTGACTGTCCATCTGTCTGGGGATGATAGGCAGTACTAAGTTGCAATGTCGTACCTAAAGCCTGCTGCAAACTGTGCCAAAAGTGTGAAGTGAATCGTGGATCACGATCTGATACGATAGACTTCGGCACACCATGCAATCTGACTACCTCTCTGACATACAACTCTGCCATCTGATCGTGTCGATATGTCATTCTGTATGGAATAAAACACGTTGATTTGGTCTATCTGTCAATAATGACCCAAATCGCATCACAGCCCCGGGATGATCGAGGTAATTTCGTCACGAAATCCATGGAAATGTGATCCCATTTCCACTCAGGAATAGATAAACTCTGAAGAAACCTCCAGGCTTCTTTCTCTCGGCCTTTACTTGTTGGGCAATTCAAGCACTTAGACACGAATTCTGCAATATCTGACTTCATCTGTTTCCACCAGAATTGTGTCTTCATATCGTTGTACATTTTCCTACCATCAGGATGAATGCTAAACCGCCTACAGTGCGCTTCTGACAAAATCTGTTGCTTCAACTCTGCAACATCTGGCACTACAAGACGATTATTCACATACAGAACATAATCATGTACCCGATATTCAGACTGATGTCCTGATCTGACCATCTGAATCGACTTCTGAACATTCTGGTATATTTTTATGCGCTTCTTTGATTCTCATAATCAAGTCGGGTTCAACTTGAATCGAAGCAAGTCTCAGCGGTCTACTATCTGTGTAAAATGCTAAACCAGACAAACTGTAATCTTCAACTAAATTTGAAACACCTATCGTCGACAAGGATAAAGTAAAAACTTTTCGACTTAAGGCATCTGCTGCTGCATTTGACTTCCCTGGATAGTATTTGATTTCCCAGTAAAATCTTTCAACAAATCGAGCCATCTACGCTGTCTCATATTCAATTCTGCTTGAGAAAACAGATACTTCAGGCTCTTGTGATCAGAGTAGATCTCGAATTTCTCGCCATAAAGATAATGACGCCATATTTTCAAGGCAAAAACAATAGCCGCCAATTCAAGATCATGAATTGGATATCGGGTCTCGTGTGACTTCAGCTGTCTAGAGGCATATGCGATCACATGTCCTCGCTGCATAAGAACACATCCTAACCCTCTGTGAGATGCATCACAATATACAACGAAATCATCAGTACCTGAAGGAATCATCAAGACAGGTGCACTGGTCAGCCTCTTCTTCAACTCTATGAAGCTAGACTCAAAATCCTCAGACCACACAAACGGTGCATTCTTCTGGGTCAACTGGGTAATCGGTTTTGCAATACTGGAGAAATCTTTAATGAATCGTCTATAGTATCCTGCCAGACCCATGAAACTGCGTATCTCTGGCACAGAATTTGGTCTCGGCCAACTGATTACCGCTTCCACTTTACTTGGATCAACAGAAATATCGTCTCCAGATATGATATGACCCAAGAAGACAACCTGTCTCAGCCAAAACTCACACTCTGACAGTTTAGCAAATAATCTTTCATTTCTCAATGTTTGCAACACAATTCTTAAATGATTGGCATGCTCATTCAGATTCTTTGAACACACCAAAATATCATCAATAAAAACAATCACGAATCTCATCCAAGTACCTCTGAAAGACACGGTTCATCAGTCCCATAAACACCGCTGGAACATTCGTTAAACCAAAAGGCATGACAACAAACTCATAATGTCCATACCTGGTTCGGAATGTTGTCTTCGGTATATCAACATCTCAAATTCTGAGCTGGTGATATCCCGATCGCAAGTCAATCTTGGAATAGATAGAAGATCCCTGCAACTGATCAAAAAAATCGTCGATCCTAGGCAAAGTATACTTGTTCTTTATCGTTGCCTTGTTCAGTTGCCTGTAGTCTATACACAATCTCATAGAACCGTCTTTCTTTCGCACAAATAGCACTAGTGCGCCCCAAGAAGATACACTAGGTCTGATATATCCCTTGGCTAGAAGATCTTCTAGTTGTGCTTTCAATTCTTTTAACTCTATAGGTGCCATTCTATACGGAGTTCTCGAAATAGGGACGGTACCTGGAATAAGATCAATGCCAAAATCTACCTCTCGAGATGGAGGTAACCCTGGGGTCTCGTCAGGAAATACATCTGCAAACTCCCGTACTACTGGCAAATCTGCCAATGCTGGGCTCGATTTCTGTAGATCTACAGAATAAATAAGGAACCCCTCTGCTCCTTTCTGCAGCAATCTATTCATAGTCAAAGCAGACACTAAGGGAATCCGAGATCTGGAACCCTTACCACAGAATTTCCATTCTTCTGTCATTTCAGGTCTGAATCTGACAATCTTGTGAAAACAGTCTACGGTGGCTCTGTACTTAGTCAACAAGTCAATCTCAACAATACAATCAAAATCAGATTAACCAAGCACAACACAGTCTAAATCAATCTCATGCCCCTCAAACTGTAGTATACAATGTCTAACTGAAGTCACAGATATCAGACCACTTCCCAACGGAGAAGAAATAGATACTACAGTAGACAATGACTCGACAGGCAATGAATGCAATAATACAAAACACTCAGATATGAATGTATGGGATGCACCTGTGTCTATCAACACATATGCAGGATAACCGCAAAGAAAACAGTTACCTGCAATCACATCGTCCGGTGCATCTTGGGCTTGCTCTTCCGTCAATGCAAACACCTGAGCCTGTTGTCTGGGAGGTTGGCTCACTGTCTGGCCACCTCTGGCTCTAGGCTTGGACTGTGTAGGTGAGGTCTAGAGGGAATGGACAGACGAAGCTTGCCTCTCAGGCTGAGTCACTGAGGTAGATGACCTTGCACTCTGAAATCTCGGTGCACCTCTCTGGGGACAGACTCTGGAAAAATGTCCCTGTTTCCTACATATGTTGCATCTGCCCATCACTCCCTGACACTGCTCTATGGCATGTCGGCCTCCACAAGTAGTGCAATACACACCTGTCACATCTGTACTCTGGCCAGGACCTCTCTGTCTTGACCCACTGGAGCTCGACGAACTGCTCCCTGATCTCTTAAACTGCTTACCCTTAACTTTCAAAGAATCCTTCTTGCCACTACTACTGCTTCCACTATCAAATCGAGGAGGAGGTGGTGGAAACTGGGCGGCAGGCTGTAGCGGTCTCTGACTCTGAGCACTATAAGAAGCTCCTCGCTGCCTGATCAAGCCAGCCTCTGCTCCCTTTGCTCGGTTTAGTGCATCAGAAAAGTTGTTGGGTCGTCCCGTGTTCACCAAAGTAAAAATATCCGGGTTCAAACCATTGATGAACTGGTCTGCGACCGCTTCGTCATTTCCTGCCACGTGTGGCGCAAATCGGAGCAAAGAAGAAAACTTGGTAGCATACTCTTCTATGTTCCACTGCCCCTGTCTCAAATTGGCAAATTCGGAAAGGTCTTTTCGATACGACAGTGGAAAGAAACGTTGGTAAAATTCATCTTTGAATACATTCCAAGTAATATCAATACCTCTATGCTCCAATGCTCATTTCGTGGTAAGCCACCAACTCTTGGCCCCTTCTTGTAACTGATGCCCAATCAACTTCACTCTTCGTTCATTTGTATAAGCCAGAGATTCAAACAACATCTCTATATCGTCTAACCAGCTCTCACAATCCACTGCATTTTCTGTGCCCCTCAAGGTAGGTGGATGGAATGATTGAAACCTCTTCAACAAAGTCTCCATTGGTGTCGCAGTAACATCCATCTGAGTACCTGACGTACTACCTTGTTCTAGCACTTGACCTGCAGCTGGTTGTGGTATTCTTCTAGGCGGCATATCTGATTATCAAACAGATTAGTATACAATCTATACAATCTGTCCCAACCCTCCTCTGATCATATACCTCTGATCCAGAATCGGTTCTGATTCAGTCTTTACAAGTACATGCTGTAAATCAATTCAGATAACAATACAACATGTAAGAGGGAAAGCAATAAATCATGCTAGCACATCAAAAGCAAGGAAGGAGACTCGATCTACCCCGCTCATTCTATTCTATCTCAGTCTACAGAAACTACTGCTCTGATACCACCTGTTGTGGGGACCCGGGCTCTAACTCAATTTTTTTCAGGATTAATCGGATCTTTATTAAAAAATGCTGGTCAAAATTTTGTTTTCTAGCATTAATTCTAATGTATATAAATGAGAACAAAGTCTGTATTTATTTAATTACAACCATCATAATATACATGTCTTGTTTCATCCATATTCTACCAACCAGTAACTAAATACATTACATATCAAATGTACAAACTACTAGTGATCTTCTGTGCCCGTAGTCACCACGCTATCTCGATCTCATCTCTGTCGCGAGCCAGATCCTGCCCCACCTGTTGTTACGCACACATATAGACATAACAACAGCCGGAAACTCCGATGAGAATAAATCCCAGTATAAAACATGCATGCATGCTAATACATAATCATAAATCATGCAGGAAAGCAATAACAATGGGTTCCATAGTATAAGAAACCAATCTATATGAGCATGCAATTCAAATCAAATCATGTCTTGACTCGACTCGACTCTAGGGATCCCGGTATGAATAAGACGTCACTGTCTGTTACCTACCCTCCCAATCGGGGTAACTGTACGTCTTATTCCTAGACTTCGGCCCTGTCTGTATCGAATGTCTACAATCGAAGTGACTCTGATCCGAAATGTCAATACCACCGAACGTCTAGTTTGGCAAGTCTGCCAATGACTCTCCTATCTCAAATGCTTGTATATAAATCTATAAACAAGGCATCATCATATCAAGAGATTTGACTATAAGTCTATAAATAAATCAAAATCATATCAAAAGATAAACAACCATTCTAGTATGTGATTTTGTTGGGAAACTCAAATTGAATCTCATTTGAGATTTATCTTCCCCAAACAAAACATGAATTATGCCTTTCGTCGCACAATGTCTGTTGATGTCGAAGTCTCGATGACGACTCTGTCAATATCAAATCTGATATGGAAATGTTGATACATATTCTATCAATCTCTAATCTCAATCAACACATATCCAATTCAATACTTGACCTCGGTACCATTTGACGGCATAACGACGTAATTTCTTGATACCGGTCAATTTCATAACAATAACAATTACAAGAATCATGTCTCCACGTCATAATCAATATCATAACCATTTCAAATTCTGAAAATCTGCATAAGTTCCACCGAATACATTCTGGAATGTCATATAAATCGCATACAATATCTGATAATAAATCTGTTCACGGTATTTCGGTTCCTAGCTACTCAAGAACACATATCTCAAATAAAATCACAATTTCTTCAACATGTAGATTTCGAAACATGCTATAATTGAACCATACTTACATCCTCTTGTAGCCTATGATGCAAGGAGCAAGAATCTATACTTGGAATAAAGTTTGGATGTGTAATTCTTTCAAAATCATAACCTTAAAGCATAAGGAATTGAAGCTTCTCCCCACTCTCTCTCGTTTCTCAGCTGATGGAAGTGGAGAGAAATGAATCAGCACATTTCTATATATATACCATGCCATGTGTCAACTTGAGAAACAAAGGTGGCTTTCTCGCATGCAGCACCGCGGGTGCGCTCCCTCTAGACCGCCGGTGCGCTCAAGCTTCGGCAGTCCATTCATTTTCCAAAATCGACGACCGCGGGTGCGCTACATATAAGACCGCGGGTGCGGTGACAATCAACGCGGGTGCGGTTACGTTTGAACCGCGTGTGCGGTTTCATTTCTGTAAATAATTTCCAACTCTCTGTCCATTAACCGCGGGTGCACTCTTTCTTGGACCGCGGGTGCGGTCTGCCCTTCATTCAAAATTCTAATTTTTCATGTCTCTCCTTCCCCCATCTCATTTATTGCTTCTCATTACATGTCATGCATTCTCATATCTTTGAATATAGCATCAATGAAGACTAATAAATCACAGGCCTTACAGATGTGAGTGGAACGACAATAGAGGAGAATCCCTTAATGAACTTCCGATAATATCCTGCTAGCCCAGGAAAACTGTGGATCTCTGATGCATTCTGCGGCACAACCCAATCTCTGACTGCGGCAACTTTCGCTGGGTCTACCTCAATACCATTGCTAGAAACAATGTGGCCTAAGAACGCCACCTTCTCTAACCAAAATTCGCACTTACTGAACATTGCGAATAACTTGTGCTTCTGCAAGGTCTACACCACTGTGGTCAGATGTCTGGTGTGATCCTCCTGATTCTTCGAGTAGACGAGAATGTCGTCTATGAATACTATCACAAACTGGTCAAGATACGGCTGAAATATGTGATTCATGAGATCCATGAAGATCGCTGGCGCATTCGTCAGACCGAACGGCATCACAAGGAACTCATAGTGGCCATAACGAGTCCTGAAGGCAGTCTTGGAAACATCAGCATTTCTCACCCTCAACTGGTGATAACCGGAACGCAGATCTATCTTGGAGAATATCGAAGCTCCCAGCAACTGGTCAAACAAATCCCCGATCATCGGAAGTGGGTACTTGTTCTTCACTGTAACCCTGTTCAACTCCAGGTAGTCAATACAAAGTCTCATAGAGCCATCTTTCTTCTTCACAAATAAGACTGGCACGCCCCATGTTGAAAAACTCGGGCGAATGATCTCCTTGTCAAGAAGTTCCTGAATCCGCTTCTTAAGCTTTGCCATCTCTGTCGGTGCTAGTCGGTACGGTGTTTTGGAAATCGGGACCGTACCTGGCATAAGCTCAATACAAAACTCCACTTCTCTCTAGGGTGGCATACCAGACACGTCCTCAGGAAAAATGTCTAAGAAGTCTCTAACAATCGGAACATCTGTGGCTGACTGACTGGGTGCATCGGGGACAGATACAAAGGTCGCTAGAAACGCCCGAAACCCTCTATGAATGAGCTTCCTAACCTTGAAATAAGGAATAATGCGCGGTAAAGGAAAGTACCTGTCTGGCTCAAATAAGAACTGCGTCATTCCAGGCGGTCGGACTAAAACAGATCTCAGCTTGAAGTCAATCAAAACTCTGTTCCACAATAGCCAGTCCATCCTTAGGATGATGTCAAACTCTGGCATCGGTAACACGATCAGATCCGCATAAACGAGGTTGCCATGGAGCTCAAGATCTATGTCTCGAATCACATTGGTAGCTGTCATCTCCTCACCAGAAGGCAATACAACTGAATAGGCTACATCTAGACCAACGGTCTTGACCTTGAGGAAATTAGCAAAGACCTCCGAAATAAATGAGTGAGTGGCCCCTGAATCTATAAAGGTTTTCGTAGCGGAACCAGATATAAATATTCTTCCTGAAAGGTTGGAATACTAAGCTGAACCCAATAATCACAATAACTAACTTATAGACATGCAAAGGTCAAAGTTCTTCTAACTTAAATTTCCAAAATAATACTGAGTAGAGCATGCAATCCTACGGCAATTCTATGTTCAAAAATCTTAACCCAAGTCCCAAAACATTGAAATTCAAATATAAACTTAAAGATGTAAGATACTTGTCATAAGCATTGTCTCCGGGTTTGTCTCTGTCGCATGTAGGGCAAAAACTCTACCTTGGTTAGGCAGATTCCTCTGAGGGCACTGCAGAAGTAAGTGGTCTAGACTACCACACTTATAACACTTCCCTGAACCAAACATGCATGCTCCAGGATGGCGGCGTGAGCACATAGGGCAAACTGGATGCTCAAAAGTCCTCGGGGCTGGGCGTCCCCGCTGCTGCTGCTGCTGACCTCTGTTTCTAGGCGGCCAGTGAAAAGGCCTCTTGTTCTGCTGCTGATGCTGTTGAGGAAGAGGGCGGTGTGGTACCTGGATTGGGCGCTTGCCCTGGCGATCCCGCTCAATGTCACGCTGGTCCTGCTCTGCAGCTAGAGCTCTGGAGACAGCGACCTCATAAGTAGTATGGTCAGCTACCCTAACATCACGGTGCAAGATCGGCCGTAGACCCACCAGGAAATGCATCAACTTGGCTTTAGCATCATTCGCGATCAGGGGCACAAAATGACAACCCCTCTCAAACTTACGGATGAACTCCGTAACAGTCATATCTCCCTGCCTCATGCTCATGAACTCAGTGGTCAACCTGGTGCGCACTTCCTCAGTAAAATATTTGGAGTAGAATACCTCCATGAAGCGTGTCCAGCTCAGCGTAGCCAAGTTCAGGGCTACTGACGCTCCTTCCCACCATAAGCGGGCATCTCCTCCGAGTAAGTAAGTGGCACATCGAACTCTGTCTGTATCTCCAAGCTCCATTAACTCGAAGATAACCTCGAGGGACTTGATCCAGCCCTCGGCAATCATTGGGTCCGTCGTTCCTGAAAACTCCTTAGGACGCATCTTCCATGAATCTCTCATAGGCAGCCTCGGGCCCTATCGGCCTGGTCGCCACCGCATGGTTCCCCGCAAACTGTGCGAAGAACTGAGTCATCCTAGCTAGCATCTGGGCATTCACGTCAGGTGGAGGTGGAGGTGGTGAATCTCTCTTCTGCCTCTGCTCCTCCCTGTCCTCTTGGCGAGGCTCATCATTTCTAGTGCGCTCGAGAATGCGTCTAGGGGGCATACTGGTTTCATACATAATCCATACGTAACCAACATGCATAATTCCATAATTTATTTAAATTTAAATACTGAACAATAAAATAAATCTGGACGTAAAATATTTCATGAAAACATGCTGTCAAATAATTCATGCTTTGAATAAAATGCGTAAATGTAAAACTTACAGACCGAAGGCGTGACTTCATGAGCTTCTCGTTGTCAGCAGTAGTACAACCCTTTACAGAACCATTGCTCTTATACCAGCTATAATGGCCCGAAAATTCGTGTTTGAAAATTTGCGGAAAAATTAAAAATTTTCTTTTTAAAATAATTAAAATGTCTCATTCACAAAATAAACTGATAAATCAAGTTTAATGTTTTTTAAAAATACCAGTGGAAGAAATTATTGCTCACAAAATAATAAGTAAAGTAATCCAACAACTAATAAAAGTGTTTGAGCATAAAAATGGCAAGTGCTGTAAATGAGGTCCTCGGGTTCCACTACTGCCGACCCAAGCTAGCTCACTGATCCCCGCCCTCGGCCCCGACATCATCAGTACCTACAACAATCAAGTCTAGTGAGTCTAAAGACTCAGCATGCATATATCGTAAATAACGAGTAAATAATATAATAAAGTTGCATGGGAGTAAAAATATCATGTCATGAGGCATAACGTGAAAATAACTTATCATGAGCAATTATAATACGTGCATAACTGACTGAAAATCATAAGTGAAATGTTTGCTCCATAGAGCCCTGTAATGAAATAGCATGTAATAATTTTCTGGTGAGATTATGGTCTACGCAAGTGGCCCCTGCACTGAACTGAACTGAACTGACCGATAACTGGCGACCGGGTGAAATAATGAACGTCTGATCAGACTAATGCCACAGTATACTGGGTAGAACTGAACTGAACTGACCGGTAACTGGCGATCGGATAATACAATGATCCCATGATAGTGAAATAGCCACAAGCAATATCACATAAATCTCAAAAATGAATATTTTATATTTTTATGCACGTAATATAATTAAATGGCGTAATGAAATATCCTGTATTATTTTACCACATGGATTAGATCGTTCCCAAGCTTGCTGCGACCTAAATTTAACATGAAAAATATGCAAATGATTATCTTGACCAGACTTTGTAATTGAATCAAAAAACGAGACAATTACGCCCAACGACTTCGTATTTAATCATGACTCCGTGCCAACCCGAACCAACACCAAACTATCATTTAGTCATGATTAAAATACACCTAAAATGACGAAATAATGCTCCAAAAATGATGCAAGTCGAAATTTTGGTGAATGGAGGCCAAAACATGAAATGCCCTTTCGAGAGTCAATTTGGCACATCACACCGTAATTTCTCGTACGACCTCTAAAATGATCCGAATCATGAACGGCCAAAAACATGACCTTACCAACTAAATGAGACATGGTCCAGTCAAAGGCCATAGGCTAAAAGCCAACCAAGAACCCGAACGAGCCACTAAACCAAAGCAGCAAGTTGTTGTCCACAAAATACAGCAGCTGTGCTTTGGTTTCCTTGCGTCGTTTGCGAGGCTAATTGCCATTGGGGCTTGAACCACCGACCATAACATCTTACCAACATCCTAGGGTATGGTTTGAACCATGGCTAAGGGCCAGAGGCCAACCAAGATCCCCACCATTCTACCAAAAACCGAACAACACATGCAGTAGGGGAAAGGGGCCGAGGGGCTGTTCTTGTTTCTTTAATTAAAAACCGATTCAACCATGGACCAAGCCTCAAAAAGGCGACTTGGTCACGTCTTAGACATCACAAGGAGAGATTCTAACCATGGCTATAGCCCTTAGGGCAGCCAAGATCAGATCCATTTCCCTTTGACAGCAACATGAGAAAATCGATCACAAAAAGGGGCATGCTTGGGGAGTTGCTGTCATTTCTGATTTCAGCATATATGGGGCTTGAACTAATGGACCAACATGATCCTAACATGTCCTAGTACATGTCTAGATGCAGCTTTGGGAGCCTGGACACGAGTCATCCACCTGAAACACCAAAAACAAGTGAACCGTGAGGAGCACAAGGAAGGGCCAAAATTCTGCATCTTTTATTTTCAAAGTTCTTGATATATTTCGGTTATGCCATGGAAATGATGATCATATAATGTTTAAAAATGTTAATATGACTTGATTGAAGAGCAAGGAAAATATAAACATGCCTGGTTTCGTTTGAAAGGAAAACGAACGAATCGACGACGCGGCGCGGAGGAGACGGAGTGCTTCGCTACTTTGTTTTCTTTCTCAATTTTCTCTCCTATTTCTTGCTATGTTGCTCACGATTTTTTACTATGAATCCTCTCTGAATTTTTGTGGGGACTCGGACGCTAATTCAATTCTTAATCATCATTAGGATCAATTTATTAATTCAAGTAATTTGGGTCATAACAAAAAATTTTTTTAATTGCGGAACGTAATGGAATCTAACTAATATACAGATTCGGATAAATAAAGTACAAGTCCGGTACAATGTACATTCAATAAAAACTAAGGTTTAACAACTAATTATCAAGTGTTCAACCTATCTTTATTCCAAGTCCGTAGTCTCCACTCTAATCACGATCTCTCTCTCTTCTTGTCTTGACCCTGATCCTGTCCCACCTGTTGTCATGCAAATATACAAACAAGACAACAACCTGATAACTCCGGTGAGAATTATATTGTAGAAACCGTAAATCAGTCTACGTATAAGCCATGCATAATTCTTGTATTTAAATTAAAATGATTTTATTGCATGAGTATTTAAATGCTTTTCCTTAATTTAATTATTTTCCGTAGTAGTTTAAAATTTTTATCATTTCACTTAAATTCAGTGAGGTCGGACTGGAGTTGGAGTTTAGAGATAAAATTTAAGATTCAGAAAACATTTCTAGAATTTATTTTAGCTAATTAATAAGTTAATTTAAGTTAAAAGGAGGTTTGAGGATTTAATTAAACAACTTGAGGTGAGTAGAAAATAAATTCACTTAAATTCCATAATTAAGGGGTTAGTTCACTAAATTATTTAAATGATAGGTAAGGCTCTTAAGGTTGGAATTTACTAACTAAACATTATTTCCCCTCCACTTATTTAGAAATATTCGGTCACCCTTAATGACTAGACAATTCATTTGCCAACTCACCCTTTGACCCATTCTTTGTTAAGTTTAGCATGCAAACCTGTAATGCCCGAGATTTTATATCCTGCTAAATTACGATTATTGATTTTTAATCGAGATAATTATGAAAGGGCTAACCGAGGCACGAAATGAGATCGCGTGTGAAAAATGATGTGCGAGGACAGTAGCATTGGCGCACATGCGCGACCGGATGCGCGCACATGCGCCAAACAGGCAGAAGACCTCGCGCATTTGCGCGGAAGATGTCGCGCATATGCGCGAGCCTATGCAAGTGAGGTCCAGAAGACATTGCGCATATGCGCCAGTAATGTCGCGCATATGCGCGAGCTGCTAAGGCCGAGACCAGTAGGTCTCACGCATATGCGCCAGTAATGTCGCGCATATGCGCCAGTAATGTCGCGCATATGCGCGAGACATGCAAATTGTAAGGTTGCCACGTTTCTTTGAATGCGAATTGGTATATATATATATATATATATACACAAACGTGAATCCTCAGAAGAAAGAAGAAACGAAAGTTGAGGGGGAATTGCTCGTTGACTTCAGAATTTGATTTACGATCAATCCGTCTGTCCCAATTTGAATCCGACTTCGGTACTGAGTTCCTATCGACGCAGGCTACAACTGAACGTAAGTTTTATTACGTTTTGACATGTTTTGAAATTATGATGTTGTTGGAATTGAATACACGTCATATATGTTGTTCTTGACATGTTAGACAGTGTAGAATCGAAGTCAGATTAAGAAACGGACTGAATATGGAATTGTTATGAATTTCAGAGTTAAATTGACTGAGATGTGATGTCAGATTCGTACGGTGGTTGATTATAAGTTATTGGAATTATTATATACTTATGTGGTATCACCGGTATCGCAAGATTGTACTGTTGTACCGTCAGAATTTGATAAAACAAAGATGTTGTGATTTGATTAGAATATTGATACAGAGTATTGATATTGTCATTGCCAGATTGAACATTGACTGACTTTGAGTCGAGACTTCGATTGTATCAGAGCGACAGAACGAAAGGTATAAATAAATGTTGATTCGGGATTGCACAACTCGAGTTAGGTTTGACTTGAGTTTCGCAAAATCACATAATTTATTTTATTGCATTGATATTTTCAGATTATCAGATTGATATGTTTAGTCTATTGAATTATAGCAGAGCCAGAGTTTGAGTCTAGGGCAGATCAGCCAAGCTGGGGCAGAACCGCCGAGTCTTTGTCAGAACCGCGGGGACTCTAGACTTACGGTGTATCGATGAGCTTAGATGTAGATCGACGTCTATTGTAGACATTCGATACAGCATACCAAATTCTAAATTAGATCGGGATCCCTAGGTTAGAAATAAGTTGAGATAAGATATTAAGTCATTGACTTAAATACATATTCGTATTGATTCATGTAGTCAGATTAGATACATGTTTTAATGATTGTTTATGCTTTTATATATGTTTTATATGATTGCATTGATACATTGTTTGTACTGGGATATTTATATCTCACCGGAGTTATCCGGCTGTTGTCTTGTCTGTATGTGTGCATGGCAACAGGTGGGACAGGTTCAGGGGGTCACAGAGGTGAAGAAAGATCGAGTTAGAGTGGAGACTACGGACTTGGACTAGAGTTAGGGTTTAAACACATGTTATATAGTTGTTAAACCTTAGTTGAGACTGATTGTATATAGTACAAGATTTGTACTTTTAATACTGACGTGTATGTTAAGATGTATGCCATTACGTTCCGCATTTAAAAAAAAAAATTTAGATCCTGTTTATTTTTATTAATTAAATTAGTCCCAATAACGATTAATAAGATGATTAGCGTCCGGATCCCCACAAAACCTCTTTAATTATTAATCAACCTTAATTAATTAATAAGCAATATTCTAACCTAGATTAGCAGGTAGAGAATCGGTCATAGCCTCCAACAAAACAACCCAACAAATTATTTGTTATCAACCAAAATTCAAATTTCAAAGGTGGAGACTTGGTCTTGCATGTATCCCACCTATATTGCACCCATCTCCCTCACTCCCCTAGCCACAATTTCTTCCCCCTCTCTCCACCGAATTCAGAGCCTTATCAGAGTAGAAAAACCGTGAGAATTCAGTGAGAGTAAGGAGAGAAAAAAAAAATCGAGTGAAGAGCAAGATAAGAAAGCGCTCCACCTCCTCCGCGCCGGATCGTCTCATTCTTTCGTTTTTCGTTCAAAACGAAACCAGGCATGCATATATTCTTCCTTGACTCTTCAATCAAGTCCTATTATCAAATTTTTACATCTCATGCTCATTATTTCCATGAAAAAACCGAAACACATCAAGAATTTTGAGAATTTTGACAAAACCGAAACACATCATTATTTACATTGAGAATGGATCAGCACCGATTCTAGATCAGCAGTAAGATGATCAGAGGAGGATTGAAACAGAATTGTAGTATTTGTTACTAATCTATTTGATTATCAGATATGCCTCCGAGACGAGTACCAGAACAGGGAAGTACATCAAATCCTCCGATGGATGTAACACCGACTCCAATGGAAACGTTACTGAAACGATTTCAGTCATTTTATCCGCCAACTTTGAAAGGAACAGAGAACGCTGTGGAATGCGAGAGTTGGCTTGATGATATTGAAATGCTTTTTGACTTATTGGAGTATACAGATGAGAGGCGAGTTCGATTAATTGGACACCAGTTACACGATGTTGCTAAGGACTGGTGGATTACTAGAAAAAGAGCCATGGAGCATTGAGGTACGATTATTACCTGGAATATATTTAGAACTGAATTTTACCAACGATTCTTTCCAGTGTCGTACGAAAGGACAAAGGGGCGGAGTTTGCCAATCTAAGGCAGGGACAGATAAACATAGAAGAATATGTGTCCAAGTTCTCCACCTTGTTGAAATTTGCTCCACATGTGGCTGACAGCAAGGCAACTTGAACCCAGATATTTTCACATTGGTGAACACAGGGCGACCGAATAACTTTACTGACGCCCTGAATAGAGCTAAGGGAGCAGAAGCCGGTCTGATGAGACAGAAAGGGGCTTCATTTGTGCCTCCAGCACCGAGACTACAGCAACCACCTCCCAGATTCGAGGGTGGCAGCAGCAGTGGAGGGAAGAAAGAATTTTTGAAAGCCAGAGGAAAGCAATTTAAGAAATCTGGCAGTAGTTCTTCCAGCTCCGGTGGTTCCAGACAGAGCCAGAGTTACACTTGAGTTTATTGTAAGACTTGCGGAGGAAGACATGCAACTGAGCAATGCCAGGGAGTGACTGGTAGTTGCAACATCTGTAAACAGCCGGGACACTTTGCTAAAGTGTGTCCACAGAGAGGGTCCCAAAGATCTCAGGGAGCCGAGTCATCGGGATTAGCAGCACAGACTGAGAGACGATCAGCTACCGTTCATACATTCCAGCCAGCGCCAGATCAGTCACAGCAGAGGCCAGGAGGTAGCCTGACTGTTAGCCAGCCTCCTAGACAGCAGGCCAGAGTATTCGCTTTGACCGAGGAGCAGGCCCAGGAAGCACCAGATGACGTTGTGGCAGGTAACTGTTCTTTATGTGGTTACCCTGCTTATGTATTGATTGATACCGGTGCTTCACATACTTTTATTTATAACGATTTGCATTAATTCATGCATTGCCTGTAGAGTCTTTAGCTACTGTAGTGTCTGTCTCTTCTCCTTTAGGGACAGGTTTGATATCCGTAAATTCTGTAAAACATTGTATACTACAGTATAACGGGCATGAGATTGAGTTAGAGTGTATTGTACTGGGGTTGTCTGATTTTGACTGTATTATCGGTATTGATATGCTGACTAAGTACAGAGCTACAGTTGATTGTTTCCACAAGATAGTGAGATTCAGACCAGATATGGCTGAAGAGTGGAAATTCTACGGTAAGGGTTCTAGATCGAGAATTCCTTTAATATCCGTATTATCTATGACTCGATTATTACAGAAAGGAGCAGAGGGATTCCTTGTCTATTCAGTAGATGTACTGAAGTCGAGTCCATCATTGGCAGACCTGCCAGTGGTACGTGAGTTTGCTGACGTCTTCCCAGATGAGATCCCGGGATTACCTCCAGTTCGAGAGATAGACTTCAGCATTGAATTGATGCCAGGTACAGTGCCAATTTCTAGAGCCCCGTACAGAATGGCACCAATAGAATTGAAAGAATTAAAGGATCAACTGGAAGACTTACTGGCCAAGGGGTACATCAGACCGAGTGTTTCTCCTTGGGGTGCTCCAGTACTGTTTGTAAGAAAGAAAGACAGTCCGATGAGACTCTGCATCGACTATCGGCAACTGAACAAGGCAACGATAAAGAATAAATATCCTTTGCCTCGTATTGATGATTTGTTTGATCAGTTGCAGGGTTCTTCAGTATATTCCAAGATCAATTTGAGATCTGGATATCATCAGCTGAGAGTCAGAGATTATGATATCTCAAAGACAACATTCAGAACCAGGTATGGACACTATGAATTTATTGTCATGCCGTTTGGTCTGACGAATGTTCCAGCTGTATTTATGGGATTGATGAACCGTATATTCGAGAAATATCTCGATGATTTTGTGATTATTTTCATCGATGATATTTTGATTTATTAAAAGAATATGAGTGAGCATGCTGAGCATCTAAGAACTGTATTGCGAATTTTAAGGACTGAGAAATTATATGCTAAACTGTCGAAATGTGAGTTTTGGTTAAGACAGGTAGTATTTCTGGGTCATATTATATCCGGAGATGGGATATCAGTGGATCCCAGTAAAGTGGAAGCCGTGATTTCTTGGCCAAGACCGACGTCAGTGCCCGAAATTCGCATCCATGATCTTGAATTGGCAGCCATTGTCTTTGCATTAAAGATATGGCGACACTATCTTTATGGAGAAAAGTTTGAGATATATTCTGATCATAAGAGTTTGAAATATCTGTTTTCACAGTCTGAATTGAATATGAGACAACGAAGATGGCTTGATTTGCTTAAGGATTTTGATTGTGAAATCAAATACTATCCAGGAAAGTCTAATGCAGCAGCTGATGCACTAAGTCGAAAGGTATGTTCTTTATCCTTGTCGACGATCGGTGTTTCAAATTTGATAGAAGACTGCTGTTTGTCTGGATTAGCATTTGAAACAGATTATAGACCGTTGAAACTTTATACGGTGCAAGTAGAACCAGAGCTGATTATGAGGATTAAAGCGGCTCAGAAAGTTGATTAGAATGTACAGAGATAAATAGTGATGGTCAGAACAGGACATCGATCGGAATATCAGGTACGTGATAACATCTTGTATGTAAATAATCGTTTGGTTGTGCCGAATGTTTCAGGTTTGAAACGATAGATATTGTCAGAAGCGCACAACAGTCGATTCAGTATTCATCCTGGAAGCAGAAAGATGTATAATGATTTGAAAAGACAGTTCTGGTGGAAACAAATGAAGACTGACATTGCTGAATTTGTTTCCAAATGTCTGAATTGCCAGCAGGTGAAAGCAGAAAGAAAGAAACCAGGAGGTTTATTACATAGTTTGTCCATTCCTGAATGGAAATGGGATCACATTTCCATGGATTTTGTGACGCAGCTACCGCGTTCCTCCCGAGGTTGTGATGCGATTTAGGTCGTGATTGACAGATTGTCCAAATCCGCATGTTTTATTCCGTACAAGATGACGTACAGATTTGACCAGATGGCAGAGATCTATGTCAGAGAAGTGGTCAGATTGCATGGAGTGCCGAAGTCAATTGTATTAGACCGTGATCCTCGATTTACTTCGCACTTCTGGCAGAGCTTGCAGCAGGCTCTCGGTACGAAGTTACATCTGAGTACCGCATATCACCCACAGACCGACGGATAGTCAGAGCGGACTATCCAGACACTGGAGGATATGCTGAGAGCAGTGGTGCTTGATTTTAGCACTAATTGGCAAGATGCATTGCCACTTTGTGAGTTTTCGTACAACAACAGCTATCAGACGAGTATTGAGATAGCACCATTCGAAGCGTTGTACGGAAAGAAGTGTCGATCCCCTCTCTATTGGGATGATATCTCTGAAGTGCCTGAGATTGGACCTGATATGATCAGAGATATGACAGAAAAAGTGAAGCTAATTCAAAAGAAAATGAAGGCAGCACAAGACAGACAGGCCAAATATGCCAATGTTCGACGTAGACAAATAGTATTTGAGGCAGGAGACCGAGTATTTTTAAAGATTTCACATTTCAGAGGAGTTGTCAGATTTGGCAAGAAAGGGAAACTGTCTCCACGATATATTGGGCTTTATGAGATTCTCGAAAAGATAGAAGATCGTGCCTATCGACTCACATTACCGCCTTCATTATCCGGGATACATGATGTCTTTCATGTATCGTTATTAAGGAGATACCTTCCTGATGCTTCACATGCTATTCAGCCAGACGAGACCGAACTGGATGAGACGTTGAGCTATGTTGAAAAACCGATTCAGATTATTGATCGTAAAGAAAAACAGCTCAGAACAAAGACCATTCCACTTGTAAAAGTTCAATGGACTCGTCATGGCATTGAAGAAGCCACTTGGGAAACTGAATCAGATATGAGACAAGAGTTCCCAAAGTTATTTCGATAATGTAAATTTTCTTATACAGTTTTGTATATATACTCCCTATTGATACGATTGAATGCCTGTGATTTCGAGGACGAAATCGTATCTTAGGGGGGGAGAAATGTAATGCCCGAGATTTTATATCGTGCTAAATTACGATTATTTATTTTTAATCGAGATAATTATGAAAGGGCTAACCGAGGCACGAAATGAGATCGCGTGTGAAAAATGATGTGTGAGAGGACAGTAGCATTGGCGCACATGCGCGACCGGATGCGCGCACATGCGCCAAACAGGTAGAAGACCTCGGCATATGCGCGAGCCTATGCAAGTGAGGTCCAGAAGACATCGCGCATATGCGGCAGTAATGTCGCGCATATGCGGCAGCTGCTAAGGCCGAGACCAGTAGGTCTCGCGCATATGCGGCAGTAATGTCGCGCATATGCGCGAGACATGCAAATTGTAAGGTTGCCACGTTTCTTTGAATGCGAATTGGTATATATACAAACGTGAATCCTCAGAAGAAAGAAGAAACGAAAGTTGAGGGGGAATTGCTCGTTGACTTCAGAATTTGATTTACGATCAATCCGTCTGTCCCAATTTGAATCCGACTTCGGTACTGAGTTCCTATCGTTGCAGGCTACAACTGGACGTAAGTTTTATTACGTTTTGACATGTTTTGAAATTATGATGTTGTTGGAATTGAATACACGTCATATATGTTGTTCTTGACATGTTAGATAGTGTAGAATCGAAGTCAGATTAAGAAACAGACTGAATATGGAATTGTTATGAATTTCAGAGTTAAATTGACTGAGATGTGATGTCAGATTCGTACGGTGGTTGATTATAAGTTATTGGAATTAGTATATACTGATGTGGTATCACCGGTATCGCAAGATTGTACTGTTGTACCGTCAGAATTTGATAAAACAGAGATGTTGTGATTTGATTAGAATATTGATACAGAGTATTGACATTGTCATTGTCAGATTGAACATTGACTTACTTTGAGTCGAGACTTCGATTGTATCAGAGCGACAGAACGAAAGGTATAAATAAATGTTGATTCGGGATTGCACAACTCGAGTTAGGTTTGACTTGGGTTTCCCAAAATCACATACTTTATTTTATTGCATTGATATTTGTAGATTATCTGATTGATATGTTTAGTCTATTGAATTATAGCAGAGCCAGAGTTTGAGTCTAGGGCAGATCAGCCTAGCTATGGCAGAACCGCCGAGTCTTTGTCAGAACCGCGGGGACTCTAGACTTACGGTGTATCGATGAGCTTAGATGTAGATCGACGTCTATTGTAGACATTCGATACAGCATACCAAAGTCTAAATTAGATCGGGATCCCTAGGTTAGAAAAATAAGTTGAGATAAGACAATAAGTTATTGACTTAAATACAGATTCGTATTGATTCATGTAGTCAGATTAGATACATGTTTTAATGATTGTTTATGCTTTTATATATGTTTTATATGATTGCATTGATACATTGTTTGTACTGGGATATTTATATCTCACCGGATTTATCCGGCTGTTGTCTTGTCTGTATGTGTGCATGGCAACAGGTGGGACAGGTTCAGGATCACAGAGGTGAAGAAAAATCGAGTTAGAGTGGAGACTACAGACTTGGACTAGAGTTAGGGTTTAATATAGTTGTTAAACCTTAGTTGAGACTGATTGTATATAGTACAAGATTTGTACTTTTAATACTGACGTGTATGTTAAGATGTATGCCATTACGTTCCGCATTTTAAAAAAAAAATTTAGACCCTGTTTATTATTATTAATTAAATTAGTCCCAATAACGATTAATAAGATGATTAGCGTCCGGGTCCCTACAAAACTTTTTTAATTATTAATCAACCTTAATTAATTAATAAGCAATATTCTAACCTAGATTAGCAGGTAGAGAATCGGTCATAGCCTCCAACAAAACAACCCAACAAATTATTTGTTATCAACCAAAATTCAAATTTCAAAGGTGGAGACTTGGTCTTGCATGTATCCCACCTATATTGCACTCATCTCCCTCACTCCCCTAGTGAAGGAGAGAAAAAAAAATCGAGTGAAGAGCAAGATAAAGAAAGCGCTCCACCTCCTCAGCGCCGGATCGTCTCATTCTTTCGTTTTTCGTTCAAAACGAAACCAGGCATGCATATATTCTTCCTTGACTCTTCAATCAAGTTCTATTATCAAATTTTTACATTTCATGCTCATTATTTCCATGACAAAACCGAAACACATCAAGAATTTTGAAAATAAATGCTGCAGGTTTTCGGCCCTTCCAATTCAAGCTTCACGGTTTCATTTGTTTTGTGGGTTTCAGGTATTGGTTCGATTCCAGGCTCCCAAGGTGACATCTAGACATGTAATAGGATGCATTAGGACCATGTTGGTCCATTCATTTAACCCCATGCACGCTGGAAAACCCGAAGATGACAGCAACCTCACCTTTTGACCATTTGAGCTTTTCGAAATTCAGTTTGCTGTCAAAGGAGAAATGAATCTGATCATGGCTGCCCCAAGGCCTATAGCCATGGTTAGATCACTTCCCTAGCATGTCTAAGACGTGACTAAGTCGCCCTTTTGGAGGCTTGGTCCATGGTGAATCGGTTTTTACAATAAAACTCAAGAACGGCTCCTCCCCACTTTCGGCCCTCTCATTTTTACAGCACGTATGGTTCGATTTTGTGGAATGGTGTGGATCTTAGTTGGCCTATGGCCCTTAGCCACGGTTCATACCATACCCCTAGATGTCTAGATCGTGTCATGGTCAATCAAATGGCGACTGGAACGATCCGTGACAGCAAAACAAGAGCAATGCCCGAGGCGCAGAATTTGTGCTCTCGGGTGTGACGTTCGGCTGAGTTATGGTGTGATGCAAATTGTGGCTGGACTAGGGCCCTTAGCCATGGTTCAAATCATTCCTTGGGATGTTGGTAAGAGTCTCTGATCGGTGGCTCAAGCCCCAATGGACGGTAGGTAGTCTCGAAAACGACACAAGAAAAGCAAATGTGCAGCTGCTGTAATTTTGACAGCAAGTGTGCTGTTGTTCTCAGGCGTCGTTCGAGTTCTTGTTTGGCTTTTAGCCTATGGCCTTGGACTGGACAGTGCCTCATTGAGTTAGGAAGGTCATGTTTTTGACCGTTTGTGATTCGGATCATTTTTGAGGTCGTACGAGAATTTACGGTGCGATGTGCCAAATTGACTCTCGAAAGAGCGTTTCACGTTTTGGCCTCCATTCACCTAGATTTCGAACCTCACCATTTTAGGGGTATTACTTCATCATTTTAAGCGTATTTTAATCATGACTATATGAAGTTTCAGTGTTGGTTCGGGTTGGTTCGGAGTAATGATTAAATACGAAATCGTTAGGTGTAATTGTCACATTTTCGAATGTTATTGCATGGTTTGGTCCCATAAATCTATTGCATATTTTTCATGGCATATTTAGGTTGCAGCGAGCCTGGGACCGATCCAATCCATTCAGTAAAATTAGTACAGGATATTTAACTCAGTTATTTAATTATATTACGTCAAAATTACAAATTTTGAGATTTATGCGATATTGCTTGTGGTCACTTTACTATCATGATTAAATTCGATCGCCAGTTACCGGTCCGGTCGTCAGTTACCGGTTATGGTAGAATTATTAAATCCGATCGCCAGTTACTGGTCAGTTCAGTTGTTTCACCCAGTATATTGTGGCAGTAGTCTGATCAGACGTACATTATTAAATACGGTCGCCAGTTACCGGTCCGGTCGCCAGTTACCGGTCCGGTCGCCAGTTACCGGTCAGTTCAATACAGTGCATGGACCACATGCGTAGACCATAATCTCACCAGAAAAATTATTACATGATATTTCAGTACAGGGCTCCAAGGAACAAACATTTTCACTATGATTTTCAGTTCAGTTATGCACGTATTATAATTAATCATGACACGACATTTTTACGTTATGCCTCATGACATGATATTTTCACTTGCATGAAATTTTACTATTTATTTACTTGTTATTTACGATATGTGCATGTTGAGTGAGTCTTTAAACTCACTAGACTTGATTGTTGCAGGTACTTATGATGTCGGGACCGAGGGCGGGGACCAGTGAGCTAGCTCGAGTCGGCACTAGTAGGACCCGAGGAACTCAGTTCAGCATTTATTATTATTTGATGGCTCAAACATTTTAATTATCGTTGGAAAACCTTTTACTGTTATTCCGAAAATGTTAATTTCTTCCGCTGCCACTTTGAACATCAAACTTTATTTATCAGTTCAGTTATGAATGAGGCAATTTTAATTATTTAAAAAGAAAAATTTTAAAATTTCCCCAAATTTCCAAGTAAGGATTTTTAGGCTTCTACATATATTCCCAGTATAAATCATGTATACATGCCTTTAATATAAACAATATAAAAGCATGAATTAAACATTCATAACATGTATCAAAATCAGAACATGAATCAAATATTTATCACATGTATTATAATCCTAAACATGAATCAATATCAAGAATAAATTATATTCTAAACATATACTATCATCAGGAACATAATTCCATATCAAGCAATGAATCACTCTCCGTGATTCTCAGACTCAGACTCGACTCAGTCCTAATCTAGGGATCCCGATCGGAATAAGAACATACACCCACCTACACTCCCGATCAGGGTGGTAGTATGTTCTTATTCACGGACTTTGGCTCTTTCCATATCGAACACCAGTAATAAAAGAAACTCCAATTCTATTCACTCCGATATAGCCAAACGTCCGGTGTCTTGACCTAACCGTCACAGACTTTGGCATTTTCACCAATATCCTATCCTGTGACAATGTGCAATGTGCCGGTGACGATTCCATCACTATCCGGCACTAATGTCACAAGATTACTCATTCACAATTATGCGTATCCGCTTAATGACTCAGTACATAAATCAATAAATCAAAGGTATCAACCTCATACAATTGCAAATATCGATGCAATAAAGTAAAGTATGTGATTTTGGGAAACTCAAGTCAATCGGACTCGAGTTGTACAATCCCACATCAACATAAATTTATACCTTTGTCTTCGTGGTCTGACGAAGTCGAAGTCTCGAAGTCAAATATGTCCATATCAATCTGAAATACAATATCGCAAAGGCACAATCTCAATATGCAACTCAATTCAAAATCTATTCTGATCAATACTCAAATCAAACATAATCTGATCAATATCGAATCAAGATACAATCTAATCCATATAGACGATATCACGATATAATTTAAATCACTACTGAATCTGATCAATATCAATTTACTGATGTTTCGACGGTATAACAATACAGTCTCGATATCCCCGTCAATCTCAACATCACATATATAATACCAGAACTCATCATCAGTATCAATACAACTCATAATCTGAATAACAATACAACTCTGATATCGAATCTCAATCAAATTAACTCCGAAAATCACAACAATTACATACACAGTCTGTTCTTTGATCTGACTTCAATTATACGATGTCTACTATATCAGAAACACCATATATGATTCATATTCGATTCTGACAATATCATAATTTCAAATCGTATCTAAACGTAACAAAACTTACGTCCAGTTGTAGCATGCGTCGATAGGAACTCGGTACTGAAGTCAGATTTCAAATCGAACGGATGGATTTTGCGTAATCGAATTTCTAATATCCGAACTAAAAATCTTTCCTCGGAGCTTTTCTTTCTTTTCTTTCCATCTGAAGAATTAAGGCTTGTATATATATATATACATCAAGTTGCACGATGAACCACCTGTCGATTTTATGTTTTGCATGCCGCGCGCATATGCGCGCCCAAGCCCCGCGCATATGCGCAGGAAGTTCGATCCGGAAGATTAGCTACTGGACTGCTCGTGCATATGCGCGAGACCTACTGTCTTGGCATTTCAATACTCGCGCATATACGCGCCTTCAGCCGCGCATATGCGCCAACTTCTCTGCCATTCTCGCGCATATGCGCCCATTCATGTCGCGCATATGCGCCAACTCTTCTGGACTTCCCCCTTGGCTTCTCGTATGGCTCGCGCATATGCGCCCACACTTCTCGCGCATATGCGCGAGGTCTTCTGCCACTCACGCGCATATGAGCGGATCCTCGCCGCGCATATGCGCGAGGTGTTCTGTCCTCTCACATATTCCGTGTTTTCTTTCGTCTTTTCGGTCTAATCCTTCCCGTCTATAATCACATCAATTATCACAAATCATTTCGGATTAACAGGATAAATTTCTCGGGCCTTACAATTTTGGTGATGAGGGATGGGGAATGATGATTAGGAGAGTGAGGAGAAGGGGTTGCAATATAAGATGGATGGCAAGACCAAGTCTACCTCTCTTTTAAATTTGAAATGGTTGATATCAAAATAATTTTTTTGGAGGAATAGATGGGGTGCCAATGACCGATTCAACATGTCTAGATATAGGTTGATTATTAATTAAATGGTGATCAAAATGAAAGGATTATCCTACTAATAAATAACAAGGAAAGGGTCAAAGGTGGTGAGTTGTCAAGGAATTGTTATCTCACCAAGGGGTGGCCGAAAATCATCAAATAAATGGAGGGGAAATATTGTTTAGTTAGTGTATTTTTAAACCTTTAGAGCCTTACCTATCCTTTAAATAATTTAGTGAATTAACACATTAATTATGGAACCTAAATGAACTTATTTCCTACTCACCTCAAGTTACTTAAATAATTCCTTAAACCTCTTTTTAACTTAAATTAACTTACTAGGCTAGCTAAAATAAACTCTGAGAATGTTTTCTTAATTTTAAATTTTATCTCAAAACTCCAACTCCAGTCCGACCTCACTGAAATAACTGAAAAAATAAAATTTTAAACTACTACATAAAATAATTAACTTTAAAGAAAAACATTTCAATACTCATGCAAATAAATCATTTTAATTTAAAATACTAGAATTATGCATGGCTTATACGTAGTCTAATTTACGGGTTCTACAACGCAAGTGGCCCATGAACTGAACCGAACTGAACTGAACCGGTAAGTGACCACCGGGTGAAGTAATAATCGGCTGATCAGACTAATGCCACAGTATACTGGGTGGAACTGAACTGAACTGAACCGGTAAGTAACCACCGGGTGAAGTAATAATCCCATGAAGTGAAGTGGCCACAAGCAATATCGCATAAATCTCAAAAATGAATATTTTATATTTTTATGCACGTAATATAATTAAATAAAGTAATTAAATATCCTGTATTAATTTTTCCAAATGGGTTGCATCGTTCTTAGGCTCGCTGTGACTTAAATCTAACATGAAAAATATGCAAATGATTTTACTTGACCAAACTTTGTAATTGACTCCAAAAACGAGGCAATTACACCCAATGACTTAGTATTTAATCATGACTCCGTGCCAATCAGAACCGACACCAAACCATCATTTAGTCATGATTAAAATACCCTAAAATGATGAAATAATGCTCCTAAAATTGTGCAAGTCGAAATTTTTGGTGAATGGAGGCCAAAACATGAAACGCTCTTTCGAGAGTCATTTTGGCACATTGCACCGTAAATTCTCGTACGACTTCTAAACTTGACCAAATCACAAACGGCCAAAAACATGACCTTTCTAACTCGATGAGGTACTGTCCAGTACAAGACCATAGGCTAAAAGCCAACCAAGGAATCAAACAAGCCTCTGAACCGACGTGCAAACTTGTTGTCCAGAATCACAGCGGCAGCGCTTGTGCTTGCAAGTGTTGTTTTCGAGGCTATCGGACATTGGGACTCAAACCACCAACCAGAGCCTCTTACCAACATCTTAAGGTTGGCTTGAACCATGGCTAATGGCCCTAGGCCAGCTACAATCCAAGCAACCACCAAAGAAACCACACGTTCCACCCGAGGACACCCTTCCATGCGTGGGTTGTCTCGCTTGTTCGGGCTGTCATGTGTCATCCCAGCGGCCATGTGATTGACCGTGGCATGATCTAGACATCGAGGGGTGTTGAATGAACCGTGGCTAAGAGCTGGAAGCCAACCAGGATCCACACAGCACCACCAAGACCGAACTCACATACCCATGCACAAACTAGAAAAACAGAAACCGTGGGACACTTGCGTTGTTTTGTTTTAAAACCGAGAGGACCCTGAACCAGGCCATGAAAGGGCATATTGGTCACGTCCTAGACATGTCAAGGAGAGGTTCTAATCATGGCTATAGCCCCTAGGGCAGCCAAGACCAGAAAACTTCTCCTTTGACAGCAAGACAGGAAATCGAATGCAAAAGGGGCATGCTTGGGGAGTTGCTGTCATTTCTGATTTCCAGCATGTATGGGGCTTGAAATAATGGACCAACATGGTCTTGACACACCCTAGTACGTGTCTAGGTGCAGCCTTGGGAGCCTAGGGTCGAGCCAACCGCCTGAAACCATCACAAACAAGCAAAACCGTGAGGGCACCAAGGAAGAGTCAAAAATCTGCACTATGCATTTTGATAATATCTTGAAGAAATTTCGGTTTTGCTTCAAGTTTCATGCACATATGATGTTTTAAAATAATACTATGACTTGATTGAGGAGTAAATAAAACATATGCATGCCTTGGTTTGTTTTGAACGAAAAACAAACGATTACGACGATGCGGCACGGAGGAGACGGAGTGATCTTATTTTTCTTGTTTTCCCTCGATTTCTCTCTTATTTTTCTATGGCTTGCTAACGATTTTTTTCTCTGAAAATGCTCTCAGATTTCGGTGGAAATGGAGGGGAGAAAATGGTTAGGGAAATGAGGGAAAGTCTACAAATAAGGTGGGGTAGAATGGCAAGATCATATCTTGCTTCTTTTGAATTTGTTTGATAAGGAAATGGTGGTGATATTAAAAGATTTTATTGATGATATTGGGGTTGAATGGCCGAAACTTGTTATCAAAGCAAGGGTAGTAATATTGTTTACTTAATAATTTTTGTGATTAAAAGGAATGGATTATCATACCAAGAAAAAGATTAGGGAAATGAATCAAAGGTGAGTTGTTAAACAAATATTCAATCTTCAAAGGAGGTGGCCGATAGTTTCATTCAAAAAGGGATAGGGAAATACCTTAATGATTAATTATTAAAGATTAAGTGTGATGGGATTATCTCTCAAGAAAATGGATAAAGAAAGGAATCAAGGAAATGAGTTGACAAATTAAATCTTTTTAAAAATTGAGATGACCGGTTTTTATTAGATAAAAAAGAGGGAAATGTTGCTAGATAAAATTGGTAGAAATATTGATTAAATATTAATTAGTGTTAAATAAAATTTAGGAAATTATCGATCATGAATGGATAGGGAAAGATATCAAATAAATGGGTTGACAAGTATTTTTAAATCAATTAAGGAGGGGGCCGAAAATTGAATAAAATAAAAGGGGAAAATATTTCTAAATTATTGAATTTTAAATCTCTAGTTTTTTGTCTACCCATTAAATATTTTAGTGAATTAAGAAATTAATTATTGAACTTTCTTTTCTACCTATCTCGAATTATTTAAATAATTCCTCAAGCTTTCTTTTACATTAATTTAACAAATTATTTAACTTAAATAAATTCTAGGAATGATTTCTAAATATTAAATTTTACCTCAAAACTCCAACTCCAGTCCGGCATCACTTAATTAACTGAAACGATAACAATTAAACTACTGCATAAAATAAAATAAATTTAAAGAAAAGAATTTAAATACTCATGCAATAGAGATCATTTTAATTTAAATGCTAGAAATTATGCATGACTTATACGTAGTCCAATTTACGGGTTCTACAACCCTCCCCCCTTAAAGAAATTTCGTCAACGAAATTAAGACGTACCGAATAACTCGTGATAACGACTCCTCATCTCTGCTTCAGATTCCCACGTAGCTTCCTCCTCTGAATGGTTAAGCCATTTGACTTTCACTCGCTTAACCAGCTTGTTCCGAAGTTTCTTCTCCTGTCTGTCTAAGATCTATGTTGGCCTCTCTTCATAAGACAGGTTCGGAGTAAGCTGCAACGGTTCAAAATTCAGGACATGCGAAGGATTTGCCATGTACTTCCTCAGCATAGAGACGTGGAACAAATTGTGTACTCCGGCCAGATTCGGCGGAAGAGCCACACGATAAGCTAGCGTCCCAACTCTGTCGAGGATCTCAAATGGTCCAATGAATCTCATGCTGAGCTTTCCTTTCTTCCCAAATCGCATGACACCCTTCATAGGTGCTACTTTCACAAAGACATGGTCGCCAACGACAAACTCTAAATCTCTCCTCCTCTGATCTGCATTGCTCTTCTGTCGACTCTGAGCAGTCCTCATCCTATCACAGATCTTGACTCCTACATCGGCAGTCTGCTAAATAATCTCTGGGCCCAACTCTGCTCTTTCTCCTACTTCATCCCAGTGAATAGGAGATCTACATTTGCGGCCATACAGTGCTTCATACGGAGCCATATCTATAGACGACTGAAAACTGTTGTTATAGGTGAACTCTACCAATGGTAAGTTCGACTCCCAACTCACTGAGAAATCAATGACACAAGCACGGAGAAGATCCTCCAAAATCTGAATAACTCGCTCTAACTGCCCATCTGTCTGCGGATGGAAAGCTGTGCTAAACAACAACTTTGTACCCATGGTCGAATGCAAACTCTTCCAAAATGAGGAAGTAAATCTGGGATCTATGTCAGACACGATAGAAAAAGGAATACCATGAAGTCGGACTATCTCCCGGATATACAACTCTGCATACTGAATCATGGTGAAAGTCGTCTTGATAGGCAAGAAGTGCGCTGATTTGGTAAGACGATCAACAATAACCAAGATAGCATTTGAACCTCTGACTTACTTCGGCAATCCGGTCACAAAGTCCATGGTGACATTCTCCCACTTCCATTCGGGAATGGGAAGAGGCTTGAGCATACCTGCTGGTCTCTGATGCTCCGCCTTCACTAACTGGCAAGTCAGACACTCGGATACAAACCATCTGTTGTCCTTCTTCATCCCAGGCCACCAATACAATAACTGCAGATCTCTGTACATCTTCGTACTCCCTGTATGAATAGAGTACGACGACATGTGGGCCTCTGATAAAATATCTGCTCAGATAGAACCACTGCTAGGAACCCACATCCTTTCTCGTTATCTCACTATACCGTCACTAACTGAATACAAGATACTGCCCTTGGCTTCATCTCTCTGCTTCCACTGTGCCAACTGCTCATCTGCTGGCTGACCACTGCGAATACGGTCAATAAGGGAAGACTGGATCGTCAAAGTAGATAGACGAGGAACTCTACCTTGAGGATATGACTCTAGATCAAACCTCAGCATCTCCAGCTGAAGAGTTCTCTGAATCGTCAAATGAGCCATCACTGCGACCTTCCTACTCAAAACATCTGCAACTACATTAGCTTTACCCAGGTGGTAGCTAATGTCACAGTCATAATCCTTCACAAGCTCCTACCAACGCCTCTGATGCATGTTCAGCTCCTTCTGCGTAAAGAAATACTTGAGGCTCTTGTGGTCGGTAAAGATCTGGCACTTCTCTCCATACAAATAGTGCCTCCAAATCTTCAAGGCAAAAACTACGGCGGCAATCTCTAGATCATGGGTAGGTTAGTTCTTTTCATGGATTTTCAACTGTCGAGAAGCATATGCTATCACCTTCCCATACTGCATCAATACTACGCCTAAACCGAGCTTCGAAGCATCTACTTACAGAACAAAATCTCCGGGCCCTGACGGCATGGACAAAACTGGTGCTGAGATAAGAGCTTGCTTCAAAGTATTTCGCTCTTCTGACACTCATCGCTCCACACAAATTTAGCATTCTTCTTGGTCAATGATGTGAGTGGAACGGCAATGGAGGAGAATCCCTTAATGAACTTCCGATAATATCCTGCTAGCCCAAGAAAACTGCGGATCTCTGATGCATTCTGCGGCATGACCCAATCTCTGACTGCGGCAACTTTTGCTGGGTCTACCTCAATACCACTGCTAGAAACAATGTGGCCTAAGAACGCCACCTTATCTAACCAGAATTCGCACTTACTGAACTTTGCGAATAACTTGTGCTTCTGCAAGGTCTGCAACACTATGGTCAAATGCCTGCTGTGATTCTCCTGATTCTTTGAGTAGACGAGGATGTCATCTATGAATATTATCACAAACTGATCAAGATAAGGCTTTAATACGCGATTCATGAGATCCATGAAGATCGCTGGCGCATTCGTGAAACCGAACGGCATCACAAGGAACTCGAAGTGGCCATAACGAGTCCTAAAAGCGGTCTTGGAAATATCGGCATCTTTCACTCTCAACTGGTGGTAACCAGAACGCAGATCAATCTTGGAGAATATCGAAGGTCCCTAAAACTGATCAAATAAATCCTCAATCCGCGGAAGTGGATACTTGTTCTTCACTGTCACCCTTTCAACTCCCGGTAATCAAGGCAAAGCCTCATAGAGCCATCTTTCTTCTTCACAAATAAGACTGGCGCGACCCATGGAGAAAAACTCGGGCGAATGAACTTCTTGTCAAGAAGTTCCTGAATCAGCTTCTTAAGTTCTGCCATCTCTGTCGGTGCTAGTCGGTACGGTGCTTTTGAGATCGGAACCGTACCTGGCATAAGCTCAATGGAAAACTCCACCTCTCTCTCGGGTGCCATAACAGAGACGTCCTCAGGAAAAACGTCTAAGAAGTCTCTAACAATCGGAACATCTGAAGCTGACTGACTGGGTGCTTCGGGGACAGATATAAAAGTTGCTAAAAATGCCCGACACCCTCTATGCATGAGCTTCCTAGTCTGGACACAAGGTATAATGCGTGGTAGAGGAAAGTACCTGTCTGGCTCAAATAAGAACTGCGTCATCCCAGGCGGTCGGACTAGATAGAACAAATCTCCGCTGGAAGTCAATCAAAACTTTGTTCCGCAACAGCCAGTCCATCCCTAGAATGATGTCAAACTCTGGCATCGGTAGCACGATAAGATCCGTATAAACAAGATTGCCATGAAGCTCGAGGTCTATATCTCGGACCACATTGGTAGCTGTCATCTTCTCTCCAGAAGGTAGTACTACTGAATACGCCACATCTAACCCAACGGTCTTGACCTTGAGGAAGTTAGCAAAGACCTCCGAAATAAACGAGTGAGTAGCCCCTGAATCTATCAAGGCTTTCGTAGCGGAACCGGATATAAAAATTCTCCCTGAAAGGTTGGAACTCTAAGTTGAACCAAATAGTTATTAGAACTAAACTTATAGACATGCAAAGGACAGAGTTCTTCTAAACTAAATTCCCAAAATATTACTGAGTAGATCATGCAATCCTACTGCAATTCTATGTTCAACTTCTTAGCCCAAACATTAAATCCCAAATATAAACTTATAGCTTAAAGGTACCAGTCATAAGCATGGTCTCCGGGTTCGTCTCTGTAGCATGGAGAGCAAAAAATCTGCCTTGGGTAGGCAGATTCCTCTGAGGCCACTGCGGCAGCAAGTGCTCTGGACTACCACACTTGTAACACTTCCCTGAGCCATACATACACGCTCCAGCATGGCAGCGTGTGCACTTAGGACAGACCGGAAGCTCAAAAGTCTTCGGGGCTGGGCGTCCCCACTGCTGTTGCTGACCTCTGTTTCTAGGCGGGCCGTGAAAAGGCCTCTTGTTCTGATGCTGCTGCTGAGGAGGAGTAGGGTGGTGTGGTACTGGAATCGATCGCTTACCCTGGCGATCCCTCTCAATGTCACGCTGGTCCTGCTCTGCAGCTAGAGCTCTGGAGACGGCAACATCATAAGTAGTAGGGCCAGCCACCCTAACATCACGGCGCAAGATCGGCCGTAGTCCATCTAGAAATTGTCTCAATTTTGCTCCAGTATCATTCGCAATTAGGGGCACGAAATGGTAACCCCTCTCAAATTTACGGATGAACTCTGTAACAGTCAGATCTCCCTGCCTCAGGGTCATGAAATCCCTGGTCAATGTGGAACGCATTTCGTCAGTAAAATATTTGGAGTAAAATACCTCTGTGAAGCGTGTCCAGCTCAGCGTAGCCAAGTTCAGGTGTGAGAACCCAGGATTTTACGATCCGAAACAAATCAAGTAAGTAATAAGAACTTGAAGTTTAACTCAAACTAAGCTCAAAAATGTTTGTTCCAACTAAATAACTTGAAGATTAACATCTTAAATCAAACTCGAGGAAGTAACTCCAAAGCTCGGGGATTAGCTCATCAGGAGGTCAAGCTACAAGTAACCGTATCCGTCAAAGTATTATCACTGGAGGAATAAAACCCCAGCTCAAGGTCACGATCTGTCAGCTCAAAGAAGCTCAACCCAAACTTGTCCTAACAAGACCAAAAAGGGGAGTTATAGGTTGAGCTGAGGTTTGGACAAATTAAGTATGTAAGAGATAATCAATAAAGGAGCCAAGGGTTAGGACAAACTTAATATGCATGGGAGTTTGAATTATAATTATGACTAATCTTGAACTTGGAGAATGCATGGGATTTTGGATTTTCATGCATGAACTTTGGACAAACATTATGACCACATTCATGGCTATTCTTGTTGACCAAGATTTCGGCCAAGGAGAGGCTAGGTGGAAGGCCTTTCTTTTCCTATAAATACTACTACAAGTTAATGAAGAACACACCAAAAATGCTCCAAAATTTCGGCCCTCACTCCTTCTCAAAACCTCTTCAAAAATTCGGCCAAGTCAAGTGAGGGAAAGGAAGGAAGATTTCGTGCAGTCCAGTGCGGAAATCTTACGTCGAAGTGCTGTCTGATTGAAGACTGCAATTGCTAAAGTCGCGCCGAGGTGCTACCCGATTTTTGGAAGAAAGCTTTGAACAAAAATCTACAAGGGTATGTGGGCTTTTGTTACGTATACTTTTTGTATTTTTAAAACTTGAATATATAAGTTATGACATGCGTTTATGTGTGTCCTTTTTCAAAAATTCAGTATGTTTTGCTTTAAAATTTCGATCGATTATGTGCTCCGCGGAATCCGTCTGAAACTCTGATATCTTAAAACTCTGATATGTTCTGTCTGGTAAATCTAAATTTCGTGTTGCACTGTTACAAATTGATTTGAAATGGGACGAGAATTGTGATTCTGCCCCCAATGGTGGGTATAAAACCATTTCTGTTTGGCCCCCAATGGTGGGTATAAAACCATTTCTGTCTGGCTCCCATCGGTGTGTATAAAACCGTGTTCTGGCCTCACCCCTTAGAGGACTAACATATTGGGGACAATTTGACCATGGAAATGAGATGAGTAACAGTGTTCTGTCTGTTCTGATATGTTCTGTTCTGAATTGAGTTAATTGGTTTCTGAATTGTTCTGAATCATCTGATGAATTCTATCATTTATTCGATTTGTCTCTGTCCTAATAAGTTAAGAATATTGAGTTTTGAAAGTCTGTTGAAAGAACGTTTTAAGAAAACTAAGTTCTATATTATATGTATCTTTGGAATCGATCGACCCCCACTTGCTGAGTGTTTTCCAAAACACTCACCCCTTACAAATTTCAGATAAAAGTGAGGAGCAACTGATGAGGAAGAGCAAGATGCCTTATGGGGTTGGTGAACCGGAGATCAAGATCAGAACTCAAGATTTTGCTTTTCTTTCGTTTCCGCTATTTGAAACTCTGATGTATTTTATTCCATTGTCATTGTAAGACAATACTTTATTTATGAAAAAGACTGGTTTGATTTGATACGAGGCTTTATTGTTTTCAATTTAATTGTTAAACAATGCCGGATGTCACCGATGCTTCGGACTCGGGGCTTGACATTTAAGTGGTATCATAGCCAGGTTCATAATCCCGCTGGGATTTTGACAGACAAAATTTGACAAAGTCAAATTTTGGCAAAAGCCTAGTGCACCCAATTTGAGTCCAACATTCATCTGTTCTTGAAATTCAACTTCCATCTGTTTTCTAAATTTCGAAAACAGATTTCAAAAATCTATCCCTTTAATTGCTTCGCAATTCTTAGAATCAAAAATTTTTCCACGACCACTTTAATTGTGCCCTTTATTTGTGCCTTTCTATCCTTTATACGATTTTAATGCTTTACTTCCATTTCATCCTAGGAAATGGCTGTTCCACGTACTCGCGCTCAGGCTGCTCTTCGTATGCGTCAGTTTACCATAGATAATCAAGCTAGGGAGATTGCAACCTTGAGGACGCAACTGGCTAGGGAGAAGCTGGAAAAACAAGAGCTTAGTGAGATTAGGCACATATTGGAGACCGACGTACATCGACTTGCTCATCATCTGGACTTGGCTAAGAGACAACTTCTTCAGATACCCATCGATTCAGCTCGCATTGCCCGTCTGGCTTCGCTGAATAGAGAATTGCTAGAGAGAGTAGAAACAGAAAGAGGACGTGCTGCTCAGGCCCGTCAGCGTCAGGAGGAGTATAGCGCCAGGCAGGATCGGTACATTTCGAAGCTTCACGACACTATGGGCAGACTTCAAGAGCAGAAAAACTACCTACATTTGGTGATAGAGAATATGGAAGAAGAGGAGGTAGCACCGATGGAGGTGGCCGGAGACGACAGTGACAGCGACAGCGATGGCGGAGAGATGTTCGATTAGATTAGCATTATAATAAAGTATCTGGATTGTAGTAAACTTGTGACTAAGAAAATAATATGTGTACCAAACTATTTTGAAACTTTCTATTATCTTATTGCATATTTAAGAATGGATGAGTATCTTATTTAAATGTTTTTATAGGAAACCAACATGGACTTTCAAAGCATTATAAATGAACTTCAGAAACAACTTCAGGAAAAGGAGTCAGAAATTAAAACACTGAAAGAAAAGAATGATAAACTCGAGAGAGATAACTACCAGTTGGATGGGAATAACGTATGCATGATGGAGGATCTTCGTGAAGCCCGAGTGGAAGAGAAGAAACTACGCGAAGACGTTAGACGTTATGCTGCGTATCATCTAGAGTCAGAGCGTCAACACGAGACCACCAAGCAGGAGTTGAAGAAAGCGCAAGATAGGATTTTTATGCTCGAAATTCGGGAAAATAGTCTTCTCAAACCCAACGTCGTCTTCAGGAGTGGATTGAAGAGCAAGAAATCGATGAAAAAGTGAGCCAATCAACAATACAAGAACTACAGGAGCAAGTAAACAATCTCGATCACCACAACACACAAATGCAGAATTACATTGAGAACCTATAAAATGAGATGGTCAATATGGAAGAACTCATAGAACAACTGGAAGAGAACCATGTGGAGGAAGAAATTAATGAAGCAGTAGGGGACAGAGAAGTTATAGAGGAGTAGAGAGAGAGAGTTCTAGAATAGGCTTTGATTGTATCTAGAAATATTTGATTAATCATTTGAAAAATATTTGGTTGTATGAAAAATTTTACAATTTAATGAAATTATTCCTTTGATTAAATATTGTGGCAAAAAAATTAATAAAATACATGTTTATAGGAAATGGCAGGCAGACCACCCCGAAAGCACCGTAAACCTCGTGATGCCAACCAAGATGAAAACCCACCACCACCACGTCCGAAAGTAAATCTCAGTCAAGAAGATATGATGGCAATAGCTACTATCGTAGCTGCAACGTTACAAGGATTCGTGAACCCATTGGCTAACGCCATCCAACCACCACCTGAACCACAACCGCGTGGGATTAAGTACCATTACGAATCTCTCAGAAGGAATCGAGTTCCAACTTTCGATGGGAACCCAGACCCAGAGGTCAGCCACAACTACATTTACTGGAGATACCTGAAGAGCTGAGAGTGGAGGTTGTAACACCGTTTTTGGAAGATCGAGCTAGGAAATGGTGGGAAACTGTGTCGCCATCTTTGGCAGAAGTGGAAGAGATCACATGGCAGATTTTTAAGAGAGAATTTTTGAGACAATACTACCCCGCTGAATTTCGACTACAGAAGTTAAGTGAATTTGAAAATTTCAAACAGGCTCCGGACATGTCAGTAATGGAATACACTTCCCGATTCAACGTTCTGGGAACCTATGTCCAAACAATCATGTTGGATGAAACGTTAAAAATGCATCGATTCAAGAAGGGACTCAACAGTCGAATTCAGTCGGCATTGGCAGTATTCAAGCCAAACAACTTTGCGGATTTGATGGGTGCTTCAATGAGCGTAGAAACTGATATCAAGCGACGCGAGGAAGAAAACAAGAACAAAAGACCGATGAGCAGTCAATCTACTCAGAATGGTCCCTAGTTTAAGAAACCAAATTATTCAGGTAGGTCTTTCAAAGGAAATTCTGGCAGTGCTGGTAACACATGTCGACAGAAACATGTTGGAGAATTTTATCGGGAGACAGGCGCTTGTTTTAAGTGCGGAAAGGTGGGTCATAGAATTAAAGATTGTCCTGACAACAAGTACAAAGGGACGGGGCCCTGCAAGCAACATGAAAACAAGACTAATGCTCGGGTTTATGCAATAACCCAAGAGGAACCTGATAACACCAATGAAGTGGTGGCAGGTACCATCTTACTCAATAAAATGCCTGCATATGCTTTGTTTGATTGTGGTGCCACACATTCATTTGTGTCTAGAAGATTTGCTAAAAAGCTTAAACTTGAGCATGATATTCTTAGTGAGCCGTTAAGGGTAGCCACACCTGCCAGCAAAACAATCGAAACACACAAAGTGTATCGAAACTGTACAATTTGTATCAGCAATCAAACTTTTGAAGTGGAATTAATTCAACTCAATATGGTTGAGTTTGACATCATTCTTGGAATGGACTGGTTAGCTAAAAACTGTAATGCCCAGGATTTGTAGGTTAATAGAACGAAATTATGAACTGTTACATGAGGTATAGTCCGCGCCTGCACAGCAATACCTACCGCACCCGCGGTGCAAGGGCAGAAAGTTGTGTTTTGAGGGAAAAAGCCACCGCACCCGCGCTATGAAATATACCGCACCCGCGGTTGATGGACAGAGAGTTGGCTATTTTTACAGTAGGGACACCGCAACCGCGGTGCCATGCAGAGCGCACCCGGGGTGCTGCTAAGCAGGGTTACCGCACCCGCGGTCCAAGAATGAGCGCACCCGCGGTCGCTGTTCCTGATTTTTTTGATGGGGCTGCCGAGAGCTAAGCGCACCTGCGGTGAAAAGTTACCGCACCCGCGGTGCGACGTGTTGAGTGAAAAATATGACACTTGCCCTTGCCATGCATATATGATGTGTTGTCTCCTTCATTTCCTCACCAACTCAGCAGCAAGGACCGAGAGCATTTCAGGAAAGGTGCAAAATTCTTTCATCTTAGAAGCTAGTTTGTGCAAGATCAATTCATCCGATTTTCAATCCGAGTTAAGATTTGTGTTCCGCTCATCACCAGCTTCAAAAGGATGTAAGTATGGTTCATTTTCAGCATGGTTTGAAATATATATGTGGGGAGGAATCAGATTTGATTTCAATTTGGTGTTCCCATGATTATGATGATCGTAGAATTGCAAACGAATCGAATAACGGATATGATATGAGATTGTTTAGATTTCCAGCATATATGTGTATGAGATTATTCAGATTTCGAGATCTTGATATATAGATTGTGACGATTATGAGTTGATGTTATGGTCCTTGTATTAGTTGATTGTTGTTTGAGTTATCGGTATCGCAAGATTACGCTGTTATGCCGTCGAATTGTATCGAGATTGATTATTGATTCATATATTGGTTGCATTGAGTGGAAGATTAATAGAATGCACATTGATTTTGCCATTTCAGATTTGTATTGGTAATTTCGAGATCGAGACTTCGATTACGACAATGATTGTACGACAAGGAAAAGTATAATTCATGTGAATTCGGAAAGATACAACTCAAATGAGATTCGATTTGAGTTTCCCAAAATCACATACTCGTTATGTTTGAACTTTATATTGATTTATATATATGTACTGAGATAGGAGAGTCATTGGTAGATACGCCAATTTTCTAAACGTTTGGTGATATCGAAGCATAGGGGAAGATTCACTCCGATTGTAGAATTCGATACAGACAGGACCGTAGTTTAGGAATAAGATGTAACGCCACCCCGATTGGGAGAGTAGGTGGGAGACCTGTTACATCTTATTTACACCGGGATCCCTAGAATTAGATATGAATTGAGTCAAAGATATGAGTTGAATTACATTGCTTGACTTATTCTGATTATGTTTTATAGTGTATAAGATGTATTGTTGTTGATTACATCCATGATAGTATGTTCATGATTTATATTGTGTATATGCATGTATACATGTTTTATACTGGGATTTGTTCTCACCGGAGATTTCGGCTGTTGTTGTGTCTGTATGTGTGCATAACGACAGGTGGGACAGGATCTGGGTCGCGATAGAGATGAGAGATCGAGATAGCGTGGAGATTACGGGCATAAAAGAAGACTACTAGTGGTTTCTTACTAGACATGTACTACGTGGGGTGTGTAGTTAGTATTGAACACTAGTTTGTATACCTTTGAAATGAAACAAGACATGTTTTTATGTTTGTGGAAATAAAAGAGAGAAAGTTATTGTGCTTGATTTATATACATTTGATTTAATGTTAAAAGCAAAATTTTGAACCACATTTTCTGGCAAATATCCAATTAATCCCAAAAAGAATTGAGTTAGAGCCCGGGTCCCCACAATAGGTGGTATCGGAGCAGTAGGTTCTGTAGATTGAAATTGGAGTGAATGAGCGGGGTAGATCGAGCCGTCATCCTTGCTTTTCTTGTGCTAGCATGATTTATTGCTTTCCCTATTACATGTTGTCTCGTTATCTGAGTTGATTTACAGCATGTATTCGCAAAGACTGAATCAGAACCGATTTTGGATCAGAGGTATACGATCAGAGGAGGGATGAGACAGATTGTATAGATTGTGTATTTAATCTGTTTGATATTCAGATATGCCGCCTCGACGAGTACCGCAACCAGCAGCAGGTCGGGTACCAGAACAGGGTAGTACATCCAATGATCCAATGGATGTGACTGCTACACTGATGGAAACTTTGTTGAAAAGGTTTCAGTCATTTCGACCACCGACACTGAAGGGCACAGAAAATTCAGTTGAGTGTGAAAGTTGGCTCGATGATATAGAGATGTTATTTGAATCTGTTGACTACCCCGACGAGCGACAAGTGAAATTGGTTGGACATCAACTGCAAGAAGTGGCAAAGAATTGGTGGTTGACTACGAAAAGGGCATTGGAGCACCGTGGCACACAGATTACTTGGAAGGTGTTCAAGACTGAGTTTTATCAGCGATTTTTCCCCGTGTCCTACCGAAAAGACAAAGGTGCTTTGCCAATTTGAGACAGGGACAGCTGAATATTAAAGAGTATGTTTCTAAGTTCTCTGCATTGCTCCGATTTGTTCCTCATGTCGCAGACAATGACGAAGCCATTGTGGATCAGTTTATCAATGGCCTGAATCCAGAAATCTTTACCTTGGTGAATACCGGTAGGCCCAATAATTTTGCTGAAGCATTGAACCGTGCCAAGGGGGCAGAAGCGGGATTGCTTAGGCAATGAAGCACTTCCTATGTCGCTCCTACTCCAAGACCGCCACAACCTTCAGTTCAACCCCCTCTCAGATTTGAGAGTGGTGGTAGCAGCAGCGGAAGGAAAGACCAGTTGAAAGCAAAGGGCAAACAGTTTAAGAGATCAGGGAGCAGTTCGTCGAGCTCCAGTGGGTCTTGACAGAGAGGCCCTGGCCAGAGTACAGAGTATACGGGGGTATATTGCAGTTCCTGTGGAGGCCGACATGCCACCAAGCAGTGTCAGGGTGTTATGGGTCGCTGCAACATCTGCAAACAGCAGGGACACTTTGCCAGAGTTTGTCCCCAGAGAGGTGTACAACAGGCTCAGAGTGTAGGATCATCTGGTTTAGTAGATCAGCCTGAGAGGCAAGTTTCATCTGTTCATTCCTTTCAGCCCACTCCTACACAGACACAGCCCAGAGCCAGAGGTAGCCAGATTGTGAGCCAACCTCCCAGACAGCAGGCTCGAGTATTTGCAATGACTGAAGAACAGGCCCAAGATGCACCAGATGATGTGATTGCAGGTAACTGTTTTCTTTGCGGTTATCCTGCCTATGTATTGATAGACATGGGTGCATCTCATACTTTCATATCTGAGCATTTTGCATTGTTGCATTCATTGCCTATCGAGTCATTATCTGCTCTAGTGTCTATTTCTTCTCCGTTGGGAAGTGGTCTTATATCTGTGACTTCAGTTAGACATTGTATACTACAGTTTGAGGGTCACGAGATTGATTTAGATTGTATTGTGCTTGGGTTAGCTGATTTTGATTGTATTGTTGGGATTGATATGTTAACCAAGTACCGAGCCACTGTAGACTGTTTCCAAAAGATTGTCAGATTCAGACCATAGATGGCTGAAGAGTGGAAATTCTACGGTAAGGGTTTCAGATCTCGGATTCCCTTAGGATCTGCTTTGACTATGAGTAGATTGTTGCAGAAAGGAGCAGAGGGGTTCCTTATATATTCAGTAGATTTACTGAAAGCGAGTTCGTCATTGGCAGATCTGCCAGTGGTACGTGAGTTTACGGATGTATTCCCAGACGAGATTCCAGGGTTACCTCCAGCCCGAGAGGTTGATTTCAGTATTGACCTTATACCAGGTACAGTCCCTATATCTCGAGCTTCCTATAGAATGGCGCCTACTGAATTGAAAGAATTGAAAGAACAGCTCGAAGATTTATTGGCCAAGGGTTACATCAGACCGAGTGTATCTCCTTGGGGTGCTCAGGTATTATTTGTTCGAAAGAAAGACGGTTCGATGAGATTGTGTATTGACTGCCGACAACTGAACAAGGCAACAGTAAAGAACAAATATCCATTGCCTCGTATCGACGACTTATTTGATCAGTTGCAGGGATCCTCTGTCTATTCCAAGATCGATCTAAAATCTGGATATCACCAGCTGAGAGTCCGAGAAGTTGATATACCGAAGACAGCGTTCCGAACCAGGTATGAACATTACGAATTTATTGTCATGCCTTTTGGTTTAACGAATGCTCCAGCGGTGTTTATGAGTTTGATGAAACCGTATCTTTCAGAAGTATCTAGACGAGTTTGTTATTGTTTTTATTGATGATATTTTGGTATATTCCAAGAGTGAGACTGATCATGCCGAGCATTTAAGAATTGTGTTGCAGACATTGAGAACAGAGAAATTGTATGCTAAACTGTCAAAGTGTGAGTTTTGGTTGAGACAGGTTATCTTTTTGGGTCATATCATATCTGAAGACGGTATTTCTGTGGATCCGAGTAAAGTTGAAGCTGTGATCAGTTGGCCTAGACCGACTTCTGTACCAGAGATACGCAGTTTCATGGGTCTAGCAGGATACTACCGACGATTTATCAGAGATTTCTCCAGTATTGCGAAACCGATTACCCAGTTGACACAGAAGAATGCGCCATTTGTGTGGTCTGAAGCCTGTGAGTCTAGCTTTTTAGAGTTGAAGAGACGACTGACCAGTGCTCCAGTATTGACGATACCTTCAGGTACTGGTGATTTCGTCGTATATTGTGATGTATCTCACAGGGGGCTAGGATGTGTTCTTATGCAGCGAGGACATGTGATTGCATATGCCTCGAGACAGCTGAAGCCACACGAGATTCGTTACCCAATTCATGATCTTGAATTGGCGGCCATCGTATTTGCTCTGAAGATATAGCGACACTATCTCTATGGCGAGAAGTTTGAAATCTACTCTGATCACAAAAGCCTGATGTATCTGTTTTCTCAGTTAGAGTTAAACATGAGACAGCGTAGATGGCTCGATTTGTTAAAGGGCTATACTATCCAGGACGTCGAATGCAGCAGCGGATGCCTTGAGTCGAAAGGCATAATGTTCCCTATCCTTATCGACAATAGGTGTTTCGAATATGATTGAAGATTGCTGTTTGTCTATATTAGCATTTGATACAGATAGTAGACCACTACGACTTGCTACGATTCAAGTTGAGCAAGATTTGATTTTGAGAATTAAAGCAGCACAAAGAACCGATCAGAATATTCAGAAGTCAGTTGAGATGGTCAGATCAGGGCACAATTCAGAGTATCAGGTACATGATCATGTTTTGTATGTGAATAACCGTCTTGTAGTGACAGATGTTTCAGATTTAAAACAACAGATATTGTCAGAAGCGCACTGTAGTCGGTTCAGTATTCATCCTGGCGGCAGAAAGATGTACAACGATCTGAAGACACAATTCTGGTGAAGACAGATGGAGTCAGATATTGCAGAGTTTGTGTCTAAGTGCTTGAATTGCCAACAGGTGAAGGCCGAGATGTAACGCTCTGACCCGTTTTAGTAAAATAACAGCGGAATTTAAAATTTTCTTGAAGAAGGAAGGGTAAAAGTTCTTGACATAAAAATCTTTACAAACAAAGTAAATACATGATCAATGAAATGATAAAACCAAAATCCAAAATATCATTTTTATGATCATGTCCAAAATGCCATCAAAATATCTTCTTCCTTCCATCTTTGGTATGCATATGACTCTGGCCCACAATCAACGTCCCGGCCCGTCGCTCTTATCTGCATCACATGAAATAACTGAAATAAGTATAAAACTCAGCAAGTGGAACTCTTACATAATAATTGATACATAGCATACACTGTAAAACATGGCTTTGAAAACATTAAATACCATCAACTCTGAAACATGAATATTCTGAAACATGAATATCATAGCAATAATAACAATAACGATGGTATTTCTCTTTACTCTGGTTGGATTGATATCTAAATAGTATCTCTGTCTCTGTACCTATATCCCATCGATATAAATCGATAACTCTGAGGGATATAAGCCTATAGTCGTTGATCAACTAATTGCATGCAATCTCTGACTATGTATCTATCAATCCATAAAACATTTGAACTCTCTCTTGGGCATTTTAACAAACACTTTGCATACTCTATCTCTGTATTCCCTTTTACACAATTGAGACATTCAATTGCCTCTAATATACAACAAGGTATATCTATACATAATATGAATCAAATGGAAGGGAATAACATGTTAAAACATTGTAACACAATACATATATTATCATGTGAGCACAAGAATGAAATTCCACTTACTACCAACAAGAACACCTTCAATCTAAACCCTTGGTTGAATTCCTACAACAATAAACCATATATAATACCATCAATATCTCAATAGTCAAAAACCCATATAAATTAATCCATAAACCAACACATCAACAAACCCATATCATCTCCAACACCAAAAACTAAGAATAAACTAGACCAAAAGCTTACCTTAGCTTCCTTGAACCCAAAACTATCTTGATCTCACTTCAATAATCCAACAAAATGCTTGAATCAAAGGAAGGAAATGAAAGGAAAAGGAACCCTAGCTTCCTTGCTCTGAAGAAACCGAGAGAATGGGAAAGAAATGAGAGAAAAGTGAAGTCTCCACCTATTTTATACCTTAAAACACCAAAAACACGACTTTACTGTTCACAGACTGCGGGTGCGCTAGCCCATGCACCGCGGGTGCGCTATGCCTTCGGCAACTCATCCAAAAATTTGAAACAGTAGACCGCGGGTGCGGTCATCTTTTAGAGCGCGGGTGCGCTCTCCACTCTGCGCACAGCTTCTCCAAAGATCGCCTCCGAAACGCCTCTTCCCATCATAATTTGGAAAAATGGTAAACTACAAAGTTGTAGCTCTATATCTTTTTCTTGAACCTCTCAAAATTTCAGATCATTTGCAGGTCTGAGTGAAAGGTTATGCTAAATCTCCCAACATGTGTCACTGGAGGAACGTCTAAACACACGACACACTACGGGGCACTTTTGGCTTACCTTCCACAATGATTTGAACAAAACTCAAAATAAGAAAGTTACACCTCTATGTCTTATCTAACCACTCCAATTGGCCTCATACCAATTGGCTCAACATACGAATTATCATGAATTTAATCGTAATGACGCTACAATCAAACTACACAACATCTATCATCAACAATACTATAAATCATAAATCGCCATCCTTAACATCAAAACTATACTTAAACTTACCCAAATAGTCAATAAACATACGAAATCTTTAACCATACCGTTCACCAGGCTTGGCTATTACACGAGAGAAAGAAGCCCGGAGGTTTACTTCAGAGTTTAGCTATTCCTGAATGGAAATGGGATCACATTTCCATGGATTTCGTTACGAAGTTACCACGATCATCCCGGGGCTATGATGCGATTTGGGTCATTATTGACAGATTGACCAAATCAGCTTGTTTTATTCCGCACAGAATGACGTACCGACATGATCAGATGGCCGATTTATATATCAGAGAGGTAGTCAGACTGCATGATGTGCCGAAGTCGATTGTATCAGATCGTGATCCACGATTCACTTCTCATTTCTGGCACAGTCTGCAGCAGGCTTTAGGTACGACATTGCATCTGAGCACTGCTTATCATCCCCAGACAAACGGACAGTCAGAGCGGACTATCCAAACATTAGAGGATATGTTGAGAGCTGTAGTGCTAGATTTTGGCACTAGTTGGCAAGATTCACTACCACTTTGTGAATTCTCGTACAACAACAGCTATCAGACGAGCATCGAGATGGCACCGTTTGAAGCGTTATTTGGCAAGAAGTGCAGATCTCCTCTGTATTGGAATGATGTATCTGAGGTACCAGAACTTGGGCCTTATATGATTCGTGAAATGACTGAGAAGGTGAAGATTATTCAGAAGAGAATGAAGACGGCGCAGGATAGACAAGCCAAGTATGTGAACATCAGACATAGACCGTTAGTGTTTGAACAGGGAGACATAGTGTTTTTGAAGATTTCTCCGTTCAGAGGCGTTGTTAGATTTGGCAAATGCGAGAAGTTATCTCCTAGATACATCGGTCCGTACGAGATTCTTGAGAAGATTGGCGATCGAGCATATCGACTTGCTCTTCCTCCTTCTTTATATGGCATACATGACGTTTTTCATGTATCGATGCTGCGTAGATACATGCCTGATGCTTCTCATGTCATTCAGCCTGATGAGGTTGGGCTTGACGATACACTGCGTTATTTTGAGCAACCATTGCAGATTTTGGATCGAAAAGAAAAGCAACTCAGAACGAAGACTATTCCGCTAGTGAAAGTCCAGTGGAGTCGTCACGGCATTGAAGAAGCGACTTGGGAGACAGAATTAGAGATGAGACAGAGATATCCCGAGCTATTTTCGTGGTGTGAGTATTTATTCAGTTTTGATGATATTGTTTCTGTTATATGCTTTGTCTGGATTATCTGCGAGTTCGAGGACGAACTCATATCTAAGAGGGGAATAAATGTAATGCCCAGGATTTGTAGGTTAATAGAACGAAATTATGAAGTGTTGCATGAGGTATAGTCCGTGCCTGCACAGCAATACCTACCGCACCCGCGGTGCAAGGGCAGAAAGTTGTGTTTTGAGGGAAAAAGCCACCGCACCCGCGCTATGAAATATACCGCACCCGCGCTATGAAATATACCGCACCCGAGGTGCGACGTGTTGAGTGAAAAATAAGACAATTTGATACGAATCCTCGTACGAATGAAAGGCAAGCACGAGTATATAAATCGCACCCTCAATTCAATAACAAACAAGGAATGATTTTTTTGTCCCGATCTTTTGAAACAAGTAACGATTTTTGTGATATTCACCTCTAAGCGATTATAACTTAGCAACAAATATCAACGAGAAAACAATTGAATTTCAACCGAACCTTCAAAGAACTTGTTTTGATAATCCGTGCGAAGAACAATCGACAAACGCCACAAAGATGCAATCTTTGATAAGTTTGATTTTGATAAACACAAAGCACAAGCTTTGCAATTTGAGAGAAAACTCAAGAACTTTTATCTATCATTCATCATAATTCGTTTTTGGTCTGATACACTGAATATATGTTAAATAAAGTATGGAAAAGTAGTGTAAAAAGGCTTAATTATGATAACAAGCAAATTTGACACGGAAGTTGACAAAAGACCGCGGGTGCAGTGCCGCTTCGGCGAAGTTCGGGTGCAAACGACCGCGGGTGCGCTCGCCTTCGGACCGCGGGTGCGGTATAGCTTCGGCAATATTCTCTTAAATTTGATTATTATGGACCGCGGGTGCAGTCCCTGAACTGGCGCGGGTGCGCTGTACCTTCGGCAATTGCACTTGAATAACATTCCAAAAACCTCCAATATTATTCCCATGATTCTCAACCTCCTCTAATTTAGATATCCAACTTGTAGGACTTCCTTGATAGCTCATCATGAGTCCTTGAAGTGCGTCTTTAAACTTCTTGCTTCGTCCCCTCATTATAGGTCCTTCGGGCAACTCCAATGATGACTCCCATGCTTTCTTTGGTGCTTGATCAACCACATTTGCATCACAATTGCCCTTGCCATGCATATATGATGTGTTGTCTCCTTAATTTCCTCACCAACTCAGCAGCAAGGACCGAGAGCATTTCAGGAAAGGTGCAAAATTCTGTCATCTTAGAAGCTAGTTTGTGCAAGATCTATTCAACCGATTTTCAATCCGAGTTAAGATTTGTGTTCCTCTCATGATTATGAATTCTATTTGGTGTTCCCATGATTATGATGATCGTAGAATTGCAAACGAATCGAAGAACGGATATGATATGAGATTGTTTAGATTTCCAGCATATATGTGTATGAGATTATGCAGATTTTAAGATCTTGATATATAGATTGTGATGATTATGAGTTGATGTTATGGTCCTTGTATTAGTTGATTGTTGTTTGAGTTATCGGTATCGCAAGATTACGATGTTATGCCGTCGAATTGTATCGAGATTGATTATTGATTCATATAAGGGTTGCATTGGGTGGAAGATTAATAGAATGCACATTGATTTTGCCATTTCAGATTTGTATTGGTAATTTCGAGATCGAAACTTTCACTACGACAAAGATTATACGACAACGAAAGGTATAATTCATGTGAATTCGGGAAGATACAAATCAAATGAGATTCGATTTGAGTTTCCCAAAATCACATACTCGTTATGTTTGTACTTTATATTGATTTATATATATATATATACAGAGATAGAAGAGTCATTGGTAGATACGCCAATTTTCTAAACGTTCGGTGATATCGAAGCATAGGGGAAGATTCACTCCGATTGTAGAATTCGATACAGACAGGACCGAAGTTTAGGAATAAGATGTAATACCACCCCGATTGGGAGAGTAGGTGGGAGATCTGTTACATCTTATTCACACCGGGATCCCTAGAATTAGAGATTTGAATTGAGTCAAAGATATGAGTTGAATTACATTGCTTGACTTATTCTGATTATGTTTTATAGTTTATAAGATGTATTGTTGTTGATTACATCCATGATAGTATGTTCATGATTTATATTGTGTATATGCATGTATATATGTTTTATACTGGGATTTGTTCTTACCAAAGTTTCCGGCTGTTGTTGTGTCTGTATGTGTGCATAACGACAGGTGGGACAGGATCTGGGTCGCGACAGAGATGAGAGATCGAGATAGCGTGGAGATTACGGACATAGAAGAAGACTACTAGTGGTTTCTTACTAGACATGTACTACGTGGGGTGTGTAGTTAGTATTAATAGAACACTAGTTTGTATACCTTTGAAATGAAACAAGACATGTATTTATGTTTGTTGAAATAAAAGAGAGAAAGTTATTGTGCTTGATTTATATACATTTGATTTAATGTTAAAAGCAAAATTTTGACCCACATTTTCTAGCAAATATCCAATTAATCTCAAAAAAAATTGAGTTAGAACCCGGGTCCCCACAAAAACCATGCCATAGTAGACTGTCAAAAGTAAGATATTAGACTTCAGACTTCGACTAAGGAGGAAGTCATATACCACGGGAAGTCCAAAGAAAGGAAATTTCTGTTATCTGCCTAACAAGCCTGGAAGGCCATAAAAGGAGGAGAAAAGATTTATCTGGCAATGATCAATGAAGTCAAGGGAGAAGAAATTCCAAAGATGGAAGATATACCGATTGTTCAAGAATTTCTAGATGTTTTTCCCGAAGAGTTACCGGGTGAGATACCCGATAGGGAAATAGAATTTGAAATCAATTTGGTCCCTGGTGCTGAACCAATCTCAAAGGCACCATACCGAATGGCTCCATCTTAATTAAAGGAGCTAAAGGATCAACTGCAGGAATTACTAGACAAGAAGCAGATTCGCCCCAGTGCATCCCCATGGGGAGCCCCAGTGCTTTTTGTAAAGAAAAAGGACGGGAGCATGAGACTGTGTATTGACTACCGGGAGTTGAACAAGATCACCATAAAGAATAAGTACCCACTCCCAAGAATAGATGATCTTTTCGATCAGTTAAAGGGAGCCAAGGTCTTCTCAAAACTAGATCTGAGATCTGGTTACCATCAGTTGAAGGTCAAAGCGGAAGACATCCCTAAAACTGCTTTTAGGACAAGATATGGACATTACAAATTCACGGTAATGCCTTTTGGCCTAACAAATGCTCCTGCAGCATTCATGGATCTGATGAATCGGGTATTCAAACCATATCTCGACAAGTTTGTGGTTGTTTTCATAGATGATATCCTTGTGTACTCACCAAGTGAAGAAGAACACAAAGAGCATCTGCGTCTCACTTTGCAGACACTTCGAGAAAAGAAACTATACGCCAAATTCAAGAAATGTGAATTTTGGTTAAAAAGTGTGGCGTTCTTTGGGCATATAATTTCTGAATTAGGAGTGTCAGTAGATCCTAAGAAGGTAGAGGCAATCAAGGATTGGCCACAACCAAAGACAGTGACCGAAGTCTCCTGAGTTTTCTGGGTTTAACAGGCTACTATAGAAAATTTGTGGAATGATTTTCTTCGATAGCCATTCCACTCACCAAACTTACTCAGAAAAATTCGAAATTCATTTGGAATAAAGAATGTGAAAGAAGCTTTGAAACCCTAAAGACAAAACTCGCATCCACACCAGTACTAGTTCTTCCCGAGGATGGTAAGAATTTCACTGTATACAGTGACGCTTCAAAGGGAGGATTAGGGTTGTGCTTATGCAAGAGGGTCAGGTAAATGCTTATGCCTCACGACAACTAAAACCATATGAGCAGAATTACCCCACTCATGACTTGGAGTTAGCCGCAGTAGTATTTGCACTTAAAATCTGGAGGCACTACCTTTATGGAGTAAAATGCGAAGTTTTTACTGATCACCAGAGCCTCAAGTACATTTTCACTCAAAAGGAATTAAATATGAGGCAAAGAAGGTGGATGGAACTTCTCAAGGACTATGATCTGTCAATCAATTATCATCCGGGTAAGGCAAATAAGGTGGCGGATGCTTTGAGCCGAAGGAATCCTGGAAAGGCGAGCTTATCTTCACTATCAGTACAATCAAGTCTCCGAGAGACCATCAAACTGAAGCAGAATCATGATGCCTTCATCCTTAAAATAAAAGAACAGATCCAAGAAGGAAAAGCTCCAGAATTTCAAATTGATGAAAATGGAATACTCTGGATGAAAGGACGATTGTATGTGCCAATCGTCGATGGAATTCGAGAAGAAGTAATGGCCGAGACACATAAATCGAGATTTTCAGTACATCCAGGAAGCACCAAGATGTACCGGGATTTGAAAAATAATTATTGGTGGAATGGTATGAAGAAAGATGTAGCAGTTTTTGTTGCAAAGTGTTTAGTCTGTCAACAAGTAAAGGCGGAACATCAAAAGCCTGGAGGATTGTTACAGCCATTGGAGATACCAGAGTGGAAGTGGGATAACATCTCCATGGATTTCGTAGTAGGAATACCACGATCAAGGCAGGGTCACGATGGGATTTGGGTAATCATTGACAGTTTGACCAAGTCTGCCCATTTCTTGCCAGTACGGATGAATTATAATTTGGATAAATTAGCCACTTTGTATATGGACAACATAGTGAGGCTACATGGAGTTCCGGCAAGTATACTGTCTGATAGAGACCCAAGATTTGTATCAAAATTTTGGAAGAGTTTCCAAAAGGCTATGGGAACCACAATTACTCTCAGTACGGCCTATCATCCCCAGACTGATGGCCAAACCGAAAGGACAATTCAAACCCTCGAAGATATGCTGAGGGCATGTGCACTGGATTTTTCTGGAAATTGGAGTGAACAGTTACCCTTGATCGAATTTGCCTATAACAACAGCTATCACAGTAGCATCGAGATGGCTCCGTATGAGGCATTGTATGGAAGGAACTCAAAGTCACCTCTATATTGGAATGAGGTCGGAGAAAAAGCTGTTACCGGACCGAACTTATTCAGTTAACCGTTGATAAAGTAGTCATAATCAAGGAGAGACTCAAAGCAGCCCAAGATAGGCAGAAGAGCTGGGCCGATCTGAAGAGAAGACCCTTACAGTTGGAAATTGGTGAGAAAGCTTACACGTTAAGGTCTCTCCAATGAAAGGAGTAGTTCGGTTCAGTAAATCCGGAAAGTTGAATCCATGATATGTGGGACCATTCGAAATACTGGAGAAGGTAGGAACCTTAGCTCACCGTCTAGCTTTACCGCCTGATATGTCCAGGATACATAATGTCTTCCACATCTCACAGCTGAGAAAGTATGTCTAACACCCGAGTCATGTACTCAAGGTGTACCACTGATGATTGAAGGAAAACTCAACGAAGAACTTAAATACGAAGAAGTCCCTATCCGAATAGTGGACACGAAAGACCAAGTGTTGAGACACCGGACAATACCTTATGTCAAGGTACAGTGGTCAAATCATGCTGAAAGGGAGGCAACTTGGGAACTCGAGGAGAAAATGCGATCACAATACCCTCATCTATTCGAAAGAACAAGCTAATGCATGTTTCGGGGACGAAACTTTCAATAAGGATGGAGGGATGTGAGAACTGGGATTTTACGATCCGAAGCAAATCAAGTAAGTAATACGAACTTGAAGTTTAACTCAAACTAAGCTCAAAAATGTTTGTTCCAACTAAATAACTTGAAGATTAACTAAGATTTTCATTAAATTTAACTCGAGGAAGTAACTCCAAAGCTCGGGGATTAGCTCATCAGGAGGTCAAGCTACAAGTAACCGTATCCGTCAAAATATTATCACTGGAGGAATAAAACCCCAGCTCCAGGTCACGATCTGTCAGCTCAAAGAAGCTCAACCAAACTTGTCCTAAGAAGACCAAAAAAGGGAGTTATAAGGTTGAGCTGAGGTTTGGAAAAATTAAGTATATAAGAGATAATCAATAAAGGAGCCAAGGGTTAGGACAAACTTAATATGCATGGGAGTTTGAATTATAATTATGACTAATCTAGAACTTGGAGAATGCATGGGATTTTGGATTTTCATGCATGAAACTTTGGACCAACATTATGACCACATTCATGGCTATTCTTGTTGACCAAGATTTCGGCCAAGGAGAGGCTAGGTGGAAGACCTTTCTTTTCCTATAAATACCACTACAAGTTAATGAATAACACACCAAAAAGTGCTCCAAAATTTCGGCCCTCAATCCTTCTCAAAACCTCTTCAAAAATTCAGCCAAGTCAAGTGAGGGAAAGGAAGGAAGATTTCGTGCAGTCCAGTGTGGAAATCTTACGTCGAAGTGCTGTCTGATTGAAGACTGCAATTGCTAAAGTCGCGCCGAGGTGCTGCATGATTTTTGGAAGAAAGCTTTGAACAAAAATCTACAAGGGTAAGTGGGCTTTTGTTACGTATACTTTTTGTATTTTTAAAACATGAATATATAAGTTATGACATGCGTTTATGTGTGTCCTTTTTTGAAAATTCAGTATGTTCTGTTTTAAAATTTCGATCGATTATGAGCTCTGTTTGTTGTTCGAAATTCTTTGGTTCCGCTGAATCCATCTGAAACTCTGATATCTGAAAACTCTGATACGTTATGTCTGGTAAATCTGAATTTCGTGTTGCACTGTTACAAATTGATTTGAAATGGGATGAGAATTGTTATTCTGTATGGCCCCTAATGGTGGGTCTAAAACCATTTCTGTTTGGCCCCCAATGGTGGGTATAAAACCATTTCTGTCTGACCCCCATTGGTGAGTATAAAACCGTGTTCTGGCCTCACCCCTTAGAGGACTAACATATTGAAAAGGGATCGATTTTAGGTGCCCGAGATCGCAACGGAAGCAAGAAAATTTTCGATTTTACAAGAAGAAAATTTCGGCCACAATGTTCTAGTGTTGTCGCATATAAAAAACAAACCATGACATTCATAGTGTGTGTAGAAATTTACCTATCAATCTCAAAGATTGATGTAATGGCTCCAACTAAGGTGTAAACACCTTAGCTCTTGTATGGCAAGAGAAATCTACAAGCTTCCTTCCTTTCCTTCAAGAATTAGGCCCACCACCAAGCTTAGAAGATCCACCTTACACTTGCACTAGAAAATGTAGGGCACTTTTCTTTTGAGAAGAGTTTTATTTTCAACAACTTGAAGAACAAAAAAATGCAGAGAAAAATAAGGAGAAATCCTCTTGAGATTTTGGCCAACTAGTGATGGAATGGAAGGAGGATGAGTTGTCTTGGTTGTAGGAAAAGTAAAAATCACTTTTTACATGCCATGCAATTTTTAATGAAAAAGTGTTCCCCAACTCTTCACCTCCCAAGCATGCAATGTGACTTGGGCTTGTAACTATTACAAGGCCCATGGACTTTATTTAAATGCCTCAAACACATTTGAGTCCATTTAAAGTTTACTTGATTTTACTCAAGCCCACTAGTTTAATAATTATTTCTAATTGGGATATACAAGGCCCAATGTTATTTAATTAATTCAACAATTGAATTAATTTAATTATTTGGACTATACTAGGCCCACTAGTGTTTAATTAATTCAACACTTGAATTAATTTAATTTAGTCCATAATAATGTTTATGAAAATCACAATTCTCAAATACATTATTTACTTGGCCTACTTTTAACTTAAGAACACATTCATAAATTAAAAATTACGTTTCCCTCATAGAAGTCATACTTCTATTTTTCTTTACGCTTATAAACTCATTTATAAGCCGTTCAACACATTGAATTATTTTACTTCTTAACGGGATCTAGAAAGCTAGTACTTGTGTGGCCCTCAATGGTTCATTGATACAACTAGCCGTGGGTTCATCTCCATGTGATTCGGACTAAACATGTCCTTATATGAGCATACCCCAATTGCTCCATTCTTACTTATAAACTCCTTGATAACAAGAATGTCAGAACTCAAGTCTGATAGTACCCAACCAATCATGTTAACCGCCTAGCAGCATTGCTTACATGATTCCCTAGGTATCAAATGATAGTGCCTGCAAGAACCATTCAATTATGGTTAGCGTACAGTACGGCCCCTTCAACTCATATATCCCGACCGATTCGACGACCATTGGTTTATCGAGAGTTGTCAATGAATCGATACTATGTCTCATGTCGTAGTTGCATCGATGGTGTAATCTATGTATGAAATCCCTTTCATAATTACCACCATACTCTGATCAGAGATTTCAACCTACATACACATGAAAACACATAGGATATCCATACCCAAAGGTATGCGGTGAATCCCCGACTACAATGCATCGAATCCTATATGTTTCGACAGAATACCCAACCTTGCCACCTGATGACCCCATGAGAGCCGGTAAACAAGTCAAAGTGTAATTCTAGCACATAGAGTCTCAATGTTGTCCCGGGTCATAAGGACTAGTGGTGTACAACCATAAACTAGGACTTTTCCACTCGATAACTGAGAATCACTTGGAAAGTCCTTTATGGAGGGTTGTTCAGTGCACTCTACCGGGAGCACCTATCTGCATGCTCGGACATCACAATGTCCTCTACCAATGAACCATGGTACTCACATCGCAGATACTAGTCTCGAACTCGAGCGGCCTATATCCTTCTTAGCGGCGGCTGAATCGACTAGGAACCGTTTAGAATATACAGTATTACAAATATGAGTTTCATGATACTCATCATATGAGCATCTCATATTCTTTCTACTATTTGTATATTCAAGGGCTTTATCTATGCAACTAGCATGGGTATACAAATAAAGAAGTGCCAAAATGATAAATTCAAATATTATTAAAATAAAGATTGTTTATACATAGAGTTTCAATGTGAACACTCGGCCAACACTTGGCTCGACGGGCACCTACTCTAACAATCTCCCACTTGCACTAGAGCCAACTACCCATATTCTTCAAACCCATTGATTCGCGATGCTTTTCGAACAATGGTCCAGGCAAAAGGCTTAGTTAGCGAATCAGCAACATTATCTGTGGAGCCGACTTTGTCAATCGTGACATCTCCTCTTTCCACGATCTCTCTGAGGATGTGGTACTTTCTCAATACGTGTTTGGACTTCTGATGAGACCTCGGCTCCTTTGCTTGAGCAATGGCTCCCGTGTTGTCAAAAAACACTGGGACAAGAGCAACTCCATTAGGAATGACGTCCAACTCTTGGACGAAATTCCTTATCCAAACAGCCTCCTTTGCTGCAGCTGATGCAGCAATATATTCTGCCTCAGTGGTGGAATCCGCTGTACTTTCTTGCTTGGAACTCTTCCAAGAGACAACAGCACCATTGAGCATGAATATGAACCCAAAGGTTGACTTCGAGTCATCGATATCGCTTTGGAAGCTAGAGTCGGTATAGCCTTCCAATTTCAGTTCTCCACCCCCATAGACCAAGAACAACTTATTGGTCCTTCTCAAATACTTGAGGATATCTTTCACAGCTTTCCAGTGTGGAAGACCAGGGTTGGATTGATATCTACTCACTACACTTAGTGCAAAAGCCACGTCAGGACGTGTAGATATCATCCCATACATGATGCTAACAATCGCAGATGCATAAGGAATGCTTGTCATCGCCGCTATCTCTGCATCAGTCTTGGGAGACATAGACTTGGATAGGGACACGCCATGACACATTGGTAGATGTCCTCTCTTGGACTCATCCATCGAGAACCGCTTCACGATGGTATCAATGTATGTGGACTGGGTTAGACCAAGAAATCTTTTTGATCTATCTCTATAGATCTGTATTCCCAATACAAAAGATGCTTCACCCAAGTCCTGCATCGAGAACTTACTCGCTAACCATATCTTAGTTGATTGCAACATCCCTACATCATTCCCAATGAGTAGAATGTCATCAGCATAAAGCACAAGGAATGTCACAGCACTCCCACTGACCTTCTTATACACACAGGGTTCCTAAGGATTCTTAGCAGAACCAAACTCTTTGATTGTACTATCGAATCTGAGGTTCCAACTCCTAGATGTCTGCTTTAGACCATAAATAGATCTTTGAAGTTTGCATACCATATGCTCGCTTCCGATAGATGTAAACCCTTCAGTTTGAGACATATAAATCTCTTCCTTAATATCCCCATTAAGAAAGGCTGTCTTGACATCCATCTGCCATATCTCATAGTCATACCATGCAGCTATGGCTAGCAATATCCTTATGGACTTGAACATTGCAACTGGAGAAAAGGTTTCCTCAAAGTCAACTCCTTGTCTTTGAGTATATCCTTTTGTCACAAATCGCGCCTTGAAGGTCAATACCTTCCCATCCGCCCCAAGTTTCCTCTTGTAAATCCATTTACACCCTATGGGAACAATTCCCTCAGGTGGATCCACGAGATTCCACACTTGGTTTGAATGCATGGAATTCATCTCAGATTCCATCGCTTCAAGCCACTTGGATGAATCGGCATCAAATAACGCTTCCTTGAAGGTCCTTGGATCACATCCATGGATAGGCTCATCATGGCCCTCTTCAAGAAGCAGACCATACCTCATAGGTGGTCTCGACACTCTCTCGGATCTTCTAGGAGCTTGTATCTCCTCTCTTGGCTCTTCGGGTGTGGGTTCTATAATGGTGGGTGTCTCTCGAACCTCTTCGAGTTCTATCATCTCCCCTTTTCTATCCAATAGAAATTCCTTTTCCAAAAAGGTTGCATTTCTAGAAACAAACACCTTTGTTTCTTGGGGATGATAGAAGTAAAATCCAATAGAATTCTTTGGATATCCCACAAAGTAACATAAAATGGATCGACTATCCAATTTATCTCCCACTACCTGCTTCACATAAGCAGGGCACCCCCATATTCTAAGATAAGAATATTTGGTTGGCTTACCCATCCATATCTAATATGGTGTCTTGTCAACTGCCTTTGAATGGACATTGTTAAACAACTGTGCTGCTGTCTCAAGCGCATATCCCCAAAAGGATGGCGGCAACTCCGTGAACCCCATCATAGACAGAACCATGTCCATCAAAGTCCGGTTACGACGCTCCGAAACACCATTCAACTGCGGTGTAGCGGGCGGAGTCCACTGCGAGAGAATCCCATTATCCCTAAGATACTCTTGGAACTCGGCACTCAAGTACTCACCACCTCAATCCGATTGAAGTGTCTTGATGCTTCGTCCCAATTGCTTCTCTAGTTCACTTCTGAATTCTTTGAACCTTTCAAAGGCTTCAGACTTGTATTTCATCAAATACACATACCCATACCTCGAAAAGTCATCGGTAAAGGTGATGAAGTAGGCATGTCCATGCTTAGTGGTGATGTTATGCGGTCCGCACACATCAGTATGGATCAAATCCAATAACCCTTTGGCTCGCTCCACATGGCCCTTAAAGGGAATCTTGGTCATCTTTCCTTTTAGACACGATTCACAAGTCGTGAGAGCATTAATATCAGACTTATCAAACATGCCCACTCCCACTAGCTTGTTCATCCTTCTTAGGGAAATATGTCCTAATCGAGCATGCCACAATTGTGCCGAATTTAGAGTATCTTGTTTGCGATTGTTTGTTGTTGTTATAGCTTGGACATTGTTTAGTGGAATATATTTCAATTTTAAGATATAGAGATCGTTTTCAAGTTCTCCAGTACCAATTAAACATTCATTCTTGTAAATATTGCAAACACCTTTGCTAAATAAACAAGAAAATCCATCTTTATCAAGCATAGAAATGGAAATAATGTTTTTCACCAAGTCTGGTACAAACAAAACATCTCTTAAAACAAACTTAAAATCATTGTTCAAATGTAAGTAAACATCTCCCACAGCCTTGGCAGCAACCTTTGCTCCATTGCCCATCCTCAAGAAGGTCTCACCTTCCCTGAGCCTCCTACTTCTTCCCATCGCCTGCAAATCATTACAGAGATGTGAGCCACAGCCGGTATCCAATATCCAAGAAGTAAAGTTAATTGAAATGTTTACTTCAATATAGAACATATCGTTTCAAGAACTCTTCTGGGCAAGATATTCCCTGCAGTTACGCCTCCAATGTCCAGGCTTCTTGCAGTGATGACAGATGTCAACAGTTTTGTCAGCCTTTACTGGTGTGGCTGCCACAACGGGACCCGGAGTCTGCCTCTTCAAGGGCACGTTCTTCTTGGGACGTTGGAAAGAACACTTCTTTCCCTTCCCAGGTGGACCGGTCTTCGTATCAGATGAAGAGCCCACAAAAATAACCGGCTTCTCTTTCTTGATTGTGGACTCAAAGGTCACAAGCATGTTCAACAACTCCTCAAGGGTCTGCTCCATCTTGTTCATATTGAAATTCACCACAAAAGGATCAAACGAGCTAGGTAGTGACAAAAGCAACACGTCGGTGGTAAGCCCCGAAGGAACCATCAAATCCATGCCAACGAACTTGTCCACGAGCCCAATCTTCTTTAGGCCATGCTCATGGATCGAGGCTTCATCTCGCATGCGCAAAGTGATCAGCTCCTTGACGGTAGCATGCCTAAGAGGCCGAGTCTGCTCTCCAAAGAGCTCCTTGAGGTGCAAATGAATGTCAGCAGCATTCTTTGCATCCTCAAAACGCCTCTGCAGCTCATCATTCATAGAAGCATGCATATAACACTTGGCCTTCAAGTCATGGTCACAACAATCCTTGTAGGTCTGCAATTCCTCAGGAGTGCAGTCAGTCGGAGCCTCATCAGGGGGCGACTCAGTCAGTGTATATGCAATCTTTTCCGAGTTCAAGACGATCTTTAGGTTTCTTAGCCAAGTGAGATAATTAGGTCCGGTTAATACGTGTTTTTCGAGTATGGCATAAAGCGGATTGCGAATTGAAGATATTGTCAAATTTTGTACTGAAAAGTAAAACAGATAAATGTTAATGACTATTTTAAAATATTAAGTAAGATATAAAGTACAGACTTTTACTTTATAAATTTTTGCTCCCACTGTTTTGACATTTTCACTACCCTCTAGTGAAAACGGGAAACTCCTTTCCTCAGTAGGTACGTAAGGTCCAATTAGCGAATTATGATCCCGAATAATATCAGCCAATCACAATTCCTAAAAGGTAGTTTCCAATTGCTTCACAATGCAACCCTCTACGTAAACTTTTGTCTCACGTTTGATTAGGACCCAATAATATGACGTCGTTCATCTTTAGGTGTCAAGCCTTACCCATCGATGTTGAACCTTAATGGACGGTCGCCATGAGTTCCCTCAATAATATGAGCTGAAATCATAGGAGTTCCACGTAGTTCACATCACCATGTCAATGGATGTCACAGCTTTCCGGCACCCAGGGCCCCCCAATAATATGAGCCGAGCTCCGAGTACGGGTAGCGTTCATCATGCACCCATTGTCGATGGAAGACATGGAAATTATAAACAAATTTATAATTCCCCTTTTCGGGCTTCATATTAATTTTGAATCTTATTCAAAATGAGAGTTTTGTAATTTTGAAAGGTCTCATCATTAATTTTATTTAAAAACTCGCCATGTTTGATCGTATGTTTGCCGGATTCATGCAACTTTGTTATTATCATAATAATAACGCACATACTCATTATTTATAATATATCATGCATATATTATAAACAGTAAACAAACAAGGATGATCAATCGCCCCAATACTAATGGCCCGTGTGAGCTAAGCACGGGCTTAGATCCAATCCTAGGAAAATGCAAGGGATGCAAATGCAACTATTACATTAGCTTACAATATTTACATGTCTTCGATCTTCATAATCATCATGGCCACCATCTTCCAATCTTGATCATCCACTATACTAATATTTACAAATAAATATCCATGGCAAATAGGGATACATCTCATGGGGGTGGGAACGGGCCATAAACCAAGCCCACTTTATAAATTGATAATTATTACAATCATTCAACACAAAATATCCTAGCATACACCTAGCAAATTGGGCTTGGGCTTTTGATCATCCTTCATGCATAATATCACATATCATACACCATCAATTAATTATCACAATAATTAATTGATCCAATATTATATATCTTGATCCAATCACTAACCGCCACGATCATAAACTAAATTAACAAAGTATACAAACTCCTTTGTCTACTTTCCAATTAATTTATTTATAACCGAATTTCTTGTAAATCACAATTTACTGTAAATAATTAAAGTCCAACTACAATTATTTATTTTATGAGAAAATATTTACAACTTTTGTAAATTTAAACTTAAAGGCCCAAAAAATCATTTTTCACCAAAAACATTTTGGCCCATTTAAATTTAACAAATATGTTAGCCATCCAATAGCCCAACAACATCAAGGCCCATGAAACTTTGATAATCCAAAACACTTTTGGAAACCCTAGTCGTCATCGCCGTCGCCGGATTCCGGCCAACAAAATTTTTTTTTATTTGAAAATAGGGGCTGTTCGGGCAGCCCAAGGCTGACCGAAATGGGCAGCCCCTTGGGCAGCCCGAGGTGCCCGAAATGGGCATCAACTTGCTGCCCAAAGTCGTCCCAAAAACCGGCCACGATTTGATGCGAAAATTTGTCTCATGCAGTTAGAAATTGACCTCAATATAATATTATGTATATGCTACACAAAATAGTATCCATAGCTCATGATACCACTTGAAAGGGATCGATTTTAGGTGCCCGAGATCGCAATGGAAGCAGGAAATTTTTATCTTTGAGAAGTATATGAATTCCTCAACAATTGAAGAACAAAAAAATGGAGAGAAAAATGAGGAGAAATCCTCTTGAGATTTCGACCAACTAGTGATGGAATGGGAGGAGGATGAGTTGTCTTGGTTGTAGGAAAAGTAAAAATCACTTTTTGCATGCCATGCAATTTTTAATGAAAAAGTGTTCCCCAACTCTTCACCTCCCAAGCATGCAATGTGATTTGGGCTTGTAACTATTACAAGGCCCATGGACTTTATTTAAATGCCTCAAACACAATTGAGTCCATTTAAAGTTTACTTGATTTTTCTCAAGCCCACTAGTTTAATAATTATATCTAATTGGGCTCTACAAGGCCCAATGTTATTTAATTAATTCAACACTTGAATTAATTTAATTATTTGGACTATACTAGGCCCACTAGTGTTTAATTAATTCAACACTTGAATTAATTTAATTTAGTCCATAATAATGTTTATGAAAATCACAATTTTCAAATACATTATTTACTTGGCCTACGTTTAACTTAAGAACACATCATAAATTAAAAATTACATTTCCCTCATAGAAGTCGTACTTCTATTTTTCTTTACGCTTATTAACTCATTTATAAGCCGTTCAACACATTGAACTATTTTACTTCTCAACGGGATCTAGAAAGCTAGTACTTGTGTGGCCCTCAATGGTTCATTGATACAACTAGCCGTGGGTTCACATCTCCATGTGATTAGGACTAAGCATGTCCTTATATGAGCATACCCCAATTGCTCCATTCTTACTTATCAACTCCTTGATAACAAGAATGTCAGAACTCAAGTCTGATAGTACCCAACCAATAATGTTAACCGCCTAGCAGCATCGCTTACATGATTCCCTAGGTATCAAATGATAGTGCCTGCAAGAACCATTCAATTATGGTTAGCGTACAGTACGGTCCCTTCAACTCATATATCCCGACCGATTCGACAACCATTGGTTTATCGAGAGTTGTCAATGAATCGATACTATGTGTCATGTCGTAGTTGCATCGATGATGTAATCTATGAAACCCCTTTCATAATTACCACCATAATCTGATCAGAGATTTCAACCTACATACACATGAGAACACATAGGATATCCATACCCGAAGGTAAGCGGTGAATCCCCGACTACAATGCATCGACTCCTATATGTTTCGACAGAACACCCAACCTTGCCACCTGATGACCCCATGAGAGTCGGTAAACAAGTCAAAGTGTAATTCTAGCACATAAAGTCTCAATGTTGTCCCGGGTTATAAGGACTAGTGGTGTACAACCATAAACTAGGACTTTTCCATTCGATAAGTGAGAACCACTCACTTGGAAAGTCCTTTATGGAGTGTAACGCCCCAGATTTGACGACTGTCCTCACTGTACCAAGACGAGTCTTTCCAATGTGCTTATGTCCTCACTCACACGCACCCTGGGAAACTTCCCAGGAGGTCACCCATCCCAAAATTGCCCCAAGTCAAGCACGCTTAACTTTGGAGTTCTTATGTGATGAGCTACCGAAAAGAAGATGCACCTTCGTGATATGAGTAGTACCAATCAAATCTTTTAAGCCCTCTTCAACTGTACAGTCCATTACATTGAACAGTCTCGGAATCTCTCTCATTCCCGTGTGGGTCGGTTCATTCATGTTCCTTCCACCTAGAAGCCTGCCAGGAGCCGCTCATTGTCCGTGCAACTGATGGCACCGGCGATCACCCCCCGCCCTCTTCGGCCCCGGGCCTTACATGCCCACCAGCTTCCGCTTGGTTCGTCCCCGAACCACACCGTATTAAGAGAGGTCGGCTCTGATATCAACTGTAACTCGTCTCTGATATCAACTGTAACGTCCCAGATTTGACGACTGTCCTCACTGTACCAAGACGAGTCTTTCCAGCGTGCTTATGTCCTCACTCACACGCACCCTGGGAAACTTCCCAGGAGATCACCCATCCCAAAATTGCCCCAAGTCAAGCACGCTTAACTTTGGAGTTCTTATGTGATGAGCTACCGAAAAGAAAATGCACCTTCGTGATATGAGTAGTAACAATCAAATCTTTTAAGCCCTCTTCAACTGTACAGTCCATTACATTGAACAGTCTCGGAATCCCTCTCATTCCCGTGTGGGTCGGTTCATTCATGTTCCCTCCACCTAGAAGCCTGCCAGGAGCCGCTCATTGTCCGTGCAACTGATGGCACCGGCGATCACCCCCCGCCCTCTTCGGGCCCCGGGCCTCACATGGAGGGTTGTTCAGTGCACTCTACCAGGAGCACCTATCTGCATGCTCGGACATCACAATGTCCCCTACCAATGAAACATGGTACTCACATCGGAGATACAAGTCTCGAACTCGAGCGGCCTATATCCTTCTTAGCGGCGGCTAAATCGACTAGGAACAGTTTAGAATATACAGTATTACAAATATGAGTTTCATGATACTCATCATATGAGCATCTCATATTCTTTTTACTATTTGTATATTCAAGGGCTTTATCTATACAACTAGCATGAGTATACAGATAAAGAAGTGCCAAAATGATAAATTCAAATATTATTAAAATAAAGATTGTTTATACATAGAGTTTCATTGTGAACACTCGGCCAACACTTGGCTCGACAGGCACCTACTCTAACACATATTGGGGACAATTTGACCATGGAAATGAGATGAGTAACAGTGTTCTGTCTGTTCTGATATGTTCTGTTCTGAATTGAGTTAATTGGTTTCTGAATTGTTCTGAATCATCTGATGAATTCTGTCATTTATTCGATTTGTCCATGTCCTGATAAGTTAAGAATATTAAGTTTTAAAAGTCTGTTAAAAGAACGTTTTAAGAAAACTAAGTTCTATATGTATCTTTGGAATCGATCGACCCCTACTTGCTGAGTGTTTTCCAAAACACTCACCCCTTAGAAATTTCAGATAAAAATGAGGAGCAACTGGATGAGGAAGAGCAAGATGCCTTCTGGGGTTGGTGAACCGGAGATCAAGATCAGAACTCAAGATTTTGCTTTTCTTTCGTTTCTGCTATTTGAAACTCTGATGTATTTTATTCAATTGTCATTGTAAGACAATACTTTATTTATGAAAAAGACTGGTTTGATTTTATACGAGGCTTTATTGTTTTCAATTTAATTGTTAAACAATGCTGGATGTCACCGATGCTTCGGACTCGGGGCGTGACATCAGGGCTACAGACGCTCCTTCCCACCATAAACGGGCATCTCCTACGAACAGATATGTGGCACAACGAACTCTGTCCGCATCCCCAAGCTCCATAAACTCGAATATAACCTCGAGGGAATTGATTCAGCCCTCGGCAATCATGGGGTCCGTCGTCCCTGAAAACTCCTTAGGGCGCATCTTCATGAATCTCTCATAGACTGCCTCGGGCCCTGTCGGCCTGGCTGCTCCAACATTGTTCCCCGCAAACTGTGCGAAGAATTGTGTCATCCCAGCTAGCATCTGGGCATTCATGTCAGGTGGAGGGATGGAGGTCCGTTCCTCTCTTGTCTCTGGTCCTCACCGTCCATATGACGGCGCTCATCATCTCTTACGCGCTCAAGGATAAGTCTAGGAGGCATACTGTTCCATACATAATTCATACGTAACCAACATGCATAATTCCACAATTTATTAAAATTTAAATAAATACTGAACAAATAAAATATGAACGTAAAAAAAACATTTCATGAAAACATGCTGTTAAAATAATTCATGCATTAAATAAAATGCATAAATGTAAAAACTTACAGATCGAAGACGTGACTTCGTGAGCTTCTCGAAGTCAGTAGTAGTACAACCCTTTACAGAACCATTGCTCTGATACCAGCTGTAGAGGCCTGAAAATTCGTGTTTGAAAATTTGCGGAAAAATTTAAAATTTTCTCTTTAAATAATTAAAATGCCTCTTTAAATAAATAAACTGATGAAAATCTTCAATGTTTAAATATTCGAAATAGCAGCGGAAGTAATTATTGTTTGCAAAATAACAATTTAAAATAATCCAACAAAAGATGAAATGTTTGAGCATAAAAATGGTAAATGCTGAAAATGAGGTCCTCGGGTTCCACTACTGCCGACCCAAGATGGCTCACTGGTCCCCGCCCTCGATCCTGACCTCATCAGTACCTACAACAATCAAGTCTAGTGAGTCTAAAAACTCAGTATGCATATATCATAAATAACGAGTAATAATAATAAAATTTCATGCATGGTAAGAATATCATGAGTCTTGCGTAACGTAAAATATCTTGTCATGAGTAATTATAATACGTGCATAACTGAACTTAAAGGCGTAATTAAAATGTTTGCTCCATCGAGCCCTGTAATAAAATAACATGTCATAAATTTTTTGTTGAGATTATGTTCTACGCAAGTGGCCCCTGAACTGAACCGAACTGAATTGAACCGGTAAGTGACCACCGGGTGAAGTAATAATCGTCTGATCAGACTAATGCCACAATATACTGGGTGTGTGGGGACCTGGGCGCTAATTCAATTCTTAATTATCATTAGGATCAATTTATTAATACAAGTAATTTGGGTCATAAAAAAATTTCTTTAATTGCGGAACGTAATGGAATCTAACTAATATACAGATTCGTATAAATAAAGTACAAGTCCAGTACAATCTATATTCAATAAAAACTAAGGTTTAACAACTAATTATCAAATGTTCAACCCTATCTTTAATCCAAGTCCGTAGTCTCAACTCTAATCATGATCTCTCTCTCTTCGTGTCTTGACCCTGATCCTGTCCCACCTGTGTCATTCACACATACAAACAAGACAACAGCCGGATAACTCCGGTGAGAATTATATTCCCAGTATAAATCATGTATACATGCATTTCATATAAACATTATAAAAGCATGAAATAAACATTCATTACATGTATCAAAATCAGAAACATGAATCAATATAAACTCTGAATATAACATGTATCAAATCCGACACATGACTAAACATAAACTCTGAATCACACTCAGTGACTCATGGACTCTGACTCGACTCGTCCTAATCTAGGGATCCCGATCGGAATAAGAACATACACCCACCTACACTCCCGATCGGGGTGGTGGTATGTTCTTATTCACGGACTTTGGTTCTTTCCATATCGAACATCAGTAATTGAAGAAACTCCAATTCTATCCACTTCGATATAACCAAACGTCCGGTGTCTTGACCTAACCGTCACAGACTTTAGCATTTTCACCAATATCCTATCCTGTGACAATATGCAACGTGCCAGTGACGATTCCATCACTATCCGGCACTACTGTCACAAGATTACTCATTCACAATTAGGCGTATCCGCTTAATGACTCAATACATAAATCAATAAATCAAAGGTATCAACTTCATACAATTGCAAATATCGATGCAATAAAGTAAAATATGTGATTTTGGGAAACTCAAGTCAATCGGACTCGAGTTGTGCAATCCCACATCAACATAAATTTATATCTTTGTCTTCGCGGTCTGACGAAGTCGAAGTCCCGAATTCAACTCTGTCCATATCAATCTGAAATGCAATATCGCATAGGCACAATCTCAATATGCAACTCAATTCAAAATCTATTCTGATCAATACTCAAATCAAACATAATCTGATCAATATCGAATCAAGATACAATCTAATCCATATCGACGATATCCAGATATAATCGAAGTCACTGCTGAATCTGATCAATATCAACCCACTAATATTTCGACGGTATAACAATACAGTCTCGATAACCCCGTCAATCTCAACATCACAGATATAATACCCGAATTCACAATCAATATCGGTACAACTTATAATCCATAACAATACAATCCTGATATCGAATCTCAATCAAATCAACTCCGAAAATCATAACAAATACATACACAGTCTGTTATTCAATCTGACTTCAATTATACGATGTCTACGATATCAGAAACACCATATATGATTCATATTCAATTCTGACAATATCATAATTTCAAATCGTATCTAAACGTAACAAAACCTACGTCCTGTTGTAGCTGTCTTCGCTAGGAACTCAGTGCCGTACTCAGATTAAAAATCAGACGGGCGGATTCTTCAAAATCAAAATTAAAAGCTTCGAAGGAAAAGTGAAATATCCTAAGCTCTATCCTCGTTTCTTTCCTTCTAAATCTTCAAGAATGAAGTTTGTGTATATATATATATCATGTTACACGATAACACCAAATGTCACCCTTTCGTTCTGCATGCAGCGCGCATATGCGCGCCCAAGCCATGCGCATATGCGCCGGAAGCTCTATCCGGAAATCAGTTGCTGGACTGCTCGCGCATATGCGCGCACATAAGTCGCGCATATGCGCGAGACCTACTGTCTCGTGCATTGCAACTCGTGCATATGCGCGCCTCCATCCGGCGCATATATGCCAACTTCTCTGGACATTTACTTTGGTTACTGGACACCTCGCGCATATGCGCGTCCTCGCGCCACGCATATGCGCGGGGTCTTCTGCCAAACCCGCGCATGTGTGCGCACCAAATCGCGCATGTACGTGGATGACATCTCCCTCGCACATATTTCGCGTCTTTTCTCGTCTTTCCCGATCTGATTCATTCCGTCTATAATCACATCAATTAATCACTAAATCATTTCAGATTAACAAGATAACTTGCTCGGGCCTTACAGGGTGAAACTAAACTGAACTGAACCGGTAAGTGACCACACCGGGTGAAGTAATAATCCCATGAAGTGAAGTGGCCACAAGCAATATCGCATAAATCTCAAAAATGAATATTTTATATTTTTATGCACGTAATATAATTAAATAACGTAATTAAATATCCTGTATTAATTTTTCCAAATGAGTTGGATCGTTCCCAGGCTAGCCGCGACTTAAATCTAACATGAAAAATATGCAAATGATTTTACTTGACCAAACTTTGTAATTGACTCCAAAAACGAGACAATTACACCCAATGACTTAGTATTTAATCATGACTCCGTGCCAACCCGAACCATCATTTAGACATGATTAAAATACCCTAAAATGACGAAATAATTCTCCTAAATGGTACAAGTCGAAATTTTTGGTAAATGAAGGCCAAAACATGAAACGATCTTTCGAGAGTCATTTTGGCACATTGCACCGTAAATTCTCGTACGACTTCTTAATTTGACCAAATCACAAACGGCCAAAAACATGACCTTCCTAACTTGATGAGGTACTGTCCATTCCAAAGCCATAGGCTAAAAGCCAACCAAAAACTCAAACGAGCCTCTTAACCGACGTGAAAACCTGCTGTCCAGAATCACAGCGGCAGCGCTTGCGCTTGCATGTGTTGTTTTCGAGGCTATTGGCAATTGGGGCTCGAACCACCAACCACAGCCTCTTACTACCATCCTAAGGTGTGGCTTGAATAACGGCTAAGGGCCCTAGGCCAGCCACAATCCAAGCAACTACCAAAAGAAACCACACGTTCCACCCGATGACACCCTTCCATGCGTGGGTTGTCTCGCTTGTTCGGGCTGTCATGTGTCATCCCAGCGGCCATGTCATCGACTGTGGCATGATCTAGACATCAAGGGGTGTTGAGTGAATCGTGGCTAAGGGCTGGAAGCCAACCAGGATCCACACAACACCACCAAGACCGAACTCACACACCCATGCGCAAACAAGAAAAACAGAAACCGTGGGACACTTGCGTTGTTTTGTTTTAAAACCGAGAGGACCGTGAACCAAGCCATGAAAGGGCATCTTGGTCACGTCCTAGACATGTAAAGGTGTAAGGCTCGAGAATTTGGTTATCATAATCAGACATGTTTTGTTGTTAATTAAGGTGATTGTAGACGCATTGTATCGGACCAGAAAAGACAAGAAAATATACAAAAAGTGGTGTAAAGGACAAACAGGCGGCACATGCGCGAAGAAATACGCGCATATGCGCGAGATGTCCAGAAGACCTCGCGCATATGCACGAGATGAGGCGCACATATGCGCGAGAGGTTGAAATGTAGATTGCCGAGGCCAGTAGGTCTCGCGCATATGCGCCGGTTGGTGTCGCGCATATGCGCGAGACGTGTTGATCAAAAATTTAACCATGTGTCCTTGCCATGCATATATAGTGTATGTGTCTTCCTTTCCTCATGAATTCAGCAGGCAAGAACCGAGAGCACTCCATAGAAATTCTCAAGTTTCATTTCATCTTTGAATTGTGATTAATCAAGATCTAGCCATCCAATTTTTAATTCAAGTTTATATTTGTGCTCCTTGCATCAAAGGCTACAAGAGGATGTAAGTTTTATTCAATTCCTAGATAGTTTGAAGTTTACATGTTGGGGAAATTCTGATATGCTTGTAGTTATGTGTTCTTGAGATCATAGACATCGTAGAAACGTAAACGGATCGAGAAAATGATAGCATATGACATGATTATGATTTTCAGCATGTATTGAGTTGAGATATGCAGATTTTAAGATGATAATGAGTATATTGTGCTGATTATGAGTTGAGGATTATTACTTGTATATATATGTTGAGATTTGAGTTGATTTGGTATTACAAGATCACGTCGTTATGCCGTGGAAATATACCGAGAATGAATATTGCTACGTACATGTATTGGTTGAGTTGAATGTTGATCTTGTATCTATTGAACATTGCCATTTCAGATTCATCGTGCCTCACTTCGACTTCGAGACCTCGACATCGATAAAGGTTTAACAAGAAAGGTATAATTCATGTTAAATTTGGGAAGACACAACTCAAATGAGATTCAATTTGAGTTTCCCAACAAAATCACATACTAGATTGTTGTTTCTACTTTGATATGTTGTGCCTTGTTTATAGATTCATATTCAAGCCTTTAAGATAGCTGAGTCATTTGGTAGATTCTCCAAATAACTAGACGTTCGGTGGTATCGACGCTTCGGATCAGAATCACTCCGATTGTAGATATTCGATATAGTCAGGACCGAAGTCTAGGGATAAGATGTAACGCCACCCCGAATGGGAGAGTAGGTGGGAGATCTGTTATATCTTATTCACAGTGGGATCCCTAGAGTTAGACAAGATTCAAGTCCAAGATATGAGTTGGATTTTTAGTTGATTATTTTCTATTGTTCATGTTTCATAGACTATGTGGAACATGTTATTATTGATTTCATTCATGATAGTATGTTCATGTTTTATTTTGTATATTCATGTATTATGGTTTGTGTTCCCTTGCATGATATGCATGTATACATTTTTTATACTAGGATTTTTTCTCACCGGAGTATCCGGCTGTTGTTGTGTCTGTACGTGTGCATAACGACAGGTGGGATAGGATCTGGGTCGAGACATAGATGAGAGGACGAGATAGCGTAGAGATTACGGGCCAAGAAGAGGAACTAGGAATGTTTACTTTTAATATGTAGTATGTTGTGAACTCTAGTTTGTATGATGGAAATAGAACAAGACTTGTATCTATTTATGCTAGAATGAATAAAGATGTTGTGTATGATCTATGTACATTTGATACAATGTTTAAAAGAAATTTGTTTTTACGACCCACATTTTCTAGCAAATATCCAGTTAATCCCAAAAGGAATCGAGTTAGAGCCCGGGTCCCCACAACAGGTGATATCAGAGCAATAATTCCCTTAGACTGAGATAGGATAGAATGAGCGGGGTAGATCGAGTCGTCTTCCTTGCTTTATGATGTGCTAGCATGATTTATTGCTTTCCCTATTAAATGTTGTTTGTTATCTGAGTTGATTTACAGCATGTATTCGCAAATACTGAATCAGAACCGATTCTGGATCAGACGTATATGATCAGAGGAGGGCTGAGACAGATTATATAGATTGTGTATTAATCCGTTTGATCATCAGATATGCCTCCTCGACGATTACGGCAGCCAGTAGCAGGCTGGGCACCAGAACAGGGCAGTACATCCAATGATCCGATGGACGTTACTGCTACACCAATGGAGACCTTGTTGAAACAGTTTCAGTCTTTCCGACCACCGACCCTGAAAGGTACAGAAAATGCAGTCGAGTGTGAAAGTTGGCTAGAGGATATCGAGATGCTATTTGATTCCCTTGAGTACACTGATGACCGACGAGTGAAATTGGTGGGACATCAACTGCAAGAAGTAGCAAAGAACTGGTGGTTGACTACAAAAAGAGCATTGGAGCACTGTGGCACACCGATTACTTGGAAGGTGTTCAAGACTGAGTTTTATCAGCGATTCTTTCCTGTGTCCTACCGAAAAGATAAAGGTGCTGAATTTGCCAATTTAAGACAGGGACCGTTGAACATCGAGGAGTATGTTGTCAAGTTCTCGTCATTGCTCAGATTCGCTCCTCATGTTGCTGAAAATGAAGAGGCCGTTGCGGATCAGTTTATTAATGGCTTGAATCCAGAAATCTTTACCCTGGTAAATACCGGTAGGCCCAATAACTTTACTGATGCGTTGAACTGTGCCAAGGGGGCCGAAGCTGGATTGCTTAGGCAACGAAATATTCCCTATATTGCTCCGACTCCAAGGCCGCCACAACCTTCGATGCAACCGCCTCCCAGATTTGAGAGTGGTGGTAGCAGCAGTGGGAGGAAAGATCAACTGAAAGCAAAGGGGAAACAGTTCAAGAGAACAAGGAGCAGTTCGTCGAGCTCCAGTGGGTCACGACAGAGAGGTCCTGGCCAGAGTACAGAATATACAGGTGTGTATTGCAGTTCTTGTGGAGGTAGACATGCCACCGAGCAGAATCAGGGTGTGATGGCAAATGTAACATATGTAGGCAGCAGGGACATTTCGCCAAAGTCTTTTCACAGAAAGGTGCACAGAGATTTCAGGGTGCCGGGTCATCTGCATAGTGGCTCCGCCTGAGAGGCAAGTTTCGTCTGTTCATTCCTTCCAGCCAACCCCTACACAGTCCCAGCCTAGAGCCAGAGGTGGCCAGACAGTGAACCAGCCTCCAAGACAATAGGCTCAGGTGTTTGCATTGACTGAAGAGCAGGCCCAAGGTGCACCGGACGATGTGATCGCAGGTAACTGTTTTCTTTGCGGTTATCCTGCTTATGTATTGATAGATACAGGTGCATCTCATACATTCATATCAGAACGTTTTGCATTGTTGCATTCATTACTTGTCGAGTCATTATCGACTGTAGTGTCTATTTCTTCTCCGTTGGGAAGTGGTCTTATATCTGTGACTGCAGTTAGACATTGTATACTACAGTTTGAGAGTCATGAGCTTGACTTAGATTGCATTGTGCTTGGGATAGCTGATTTTGATTGTATTGTTGGGATTGATATGTTAACCAAGTATCGAGCTACTGTAGATTGTTTCCAGAAGATTGTCAGGTTCAGGCCAGAGATGACTGACGAGTGGAAATTCTACGGTAAGGGTTCCAGATCTCGGATTCCATTAGTATCTGCTTTGACTATGAGTAGATTGTTACAGAAAGGAGCAGAAGGGTTCCTTGTCTATGCAGTAGATCTACTAAAACCGAGTCCGTCAGTGGCAGATGTGCCAGTGATACGTGAGTTTGCCGATGTATTCCCCGACGAGATTCCAGGGTTACCTCCAGCTCGAGAGGTAGATTTTAGTATTGATCTCATTCTAGGTACTGTTCCTATATCTCGAACTCCGTATAAAATGGCGCCGATAGAGTTGAAAGAACTGATAACACAACTAGAAGATCTTCTAGCCAAGGGATATATCAGACCCAGTGTATCTCCTTGGGGCGCTCCAGTGTTATTTGTACGAAAGAAAGATGGTTCGATGCGATTGTGTATTGATTACCGGCAACTAAACAAGACAACAGTGAAGAATAAATATCCATTGCCGCGTATCGACGACTTATTTGATCAGTTGTAGGGATCATCTGTCTATTCTAAGATTGATTTGAGATCCGGGTATCACCAGCTTAGAGTTCGAGATATTGATATACCAAAGACCGCATTCCGAACCAGGTATGGACATTATGAATTTATTGTCATGCCTTTTGGTTTAACAAATGCACCAGCGGTGTTTATGGGACTGATGAATCGTGTATTTCAGAGGTATTTGGATGAGTTTGTTATTGTTTTTATTGATGATATTTTGGTATATTCCAAGAATGAAACTGAGCATGCCGAGCATTTAAGAATTGTGTTGAATATATTGAGAACAGAGAAACTATATGCTAAATTGTGAAAGTGTGAGTTTTGGCTGAGACAGGTTGTCTTTTAGGGACATATTATATCTGGAGACGGTATTTCTGTGGATCCGAGTAAAGTTGAAGCTGTGATCAGTTGGCCTAGACCGACTTCTGTGCCACAGATACGCAGTTTCATGGGTTTGGCAGGATACTATCGACGATTCATTAAAGATTTCTCCAGTATAGCGAAGCCGATTACTCAGTTGACACAGAAGAATACATCATTTGTGTGGTCTGAAGCTTGTGAGTCTAGTTTTGTGGAGTTGAAGAGACGACTGACCAGTGCTCCAGTGTTGACGATACCTTCAGGTACGGGTGATTTCGTTGTATATTGTGATGCATCTCACAGAGGGTTAGGATGTGTTTTTATGCAGCGAGGGCATGTGATTGCGTATGCCTCGAGACAGTTAAAGCCACACGAGATTCGATACCCAATTCATGACCTTGAATGGGCGGCCATTGTTTTTGCATTAAAGATCTGGCGTCACTATCTTTATGGCGAGAAATTTGAAATCTACACTGATCACAAAAGCCTGAAGTATCTATTTTCTCAGTCAGAGTTGAACAAGAGACAGCGTAGATGGCTTGATCTGTTGAAGGATTTTGATTGCGAGATCAAATACTATCCAGGTAAGTCAAATGCAGCAGCGGATGCCTTAAGTCGAAAGGTATGTTCCCTATCCTTATCGACGATAGGTGTTTCGAATTTGATTGAAGATTGTTGTTTGTCTGGATTAGCGTTTGACACAGATAGTAGACCATTGAGACTTGCTACGCTTCAAGTTGAGCTAGATTTGAATTTGAAAATTAAAGCAGCACAAAGAACTGATCAGAATATTCAGAAGTCAATTCAGATGGTCAGATCAGGGCATTTGTCATAAGTGATCATGTTCTGTATGTAAATAACCATCTTGTAGTGCCAGATGTTTCAGATTTGATACAATAGATATTGTCAGAGGCGCACTGTAGTCGGTTCAATATTCATCCTGGAGGCAGGAAGATGTACAACGATCTGAAGACACAATTCTGGTGGAAACAGATGAAGTCAGATATTGCAGAGTTTGTGTCTAAGTGCTTGAATTGCCAACAGGTGAAGGCCGAGAGGAAGAAGCCCGGAGGTTTACTTCAGAGTTTATCTATTCCAGAAGAAATGGGATCACATTTCCATGGATTTCGTTACGAAATTACCGCGATCATCCCGGGTTTGTGATGCGATTTGGGTCATTATTGACAGATTGACCAAATCAGCTTGTTTTATTCCGTACAGAATGACGTACCGACATGATTAGATGGCAGAGATATATATCAGAGAGGTGGTCAGATTGCATGGTGTGCCGAAGTCCATCGTATCTGATCGTGATCCACGATTCACTTCTCATTTCTGGCACAGTTTGCAGCAAGCCTTAGGTACGACATTGCATCTGAGGGTTGCTTATCATCCCCAGACAGACGGACAGTCAGAGCGGACTATCCTGACTTTAGAGGATATGCTGAGAGCTATAGTGCTAGACTTTGGCGCTAGTTGGCAGGATTCACTCCCTCTTTGTGAATTCTTGTACAACAACAGTTATCAGACGAGCATTGAAATGGCTCCGTTTGAGGCATTATATGGCAAGAAGTGCAGATCTCCTCTGTATTGGGATTACATCTTTGAGGTACCAGAACTTGGGCCTGATATGATTCCTGAAATGACTGAGAAAGTGAAGATAATTTAGAAACGAATGAAGACGGCACAAGATAGGCAAGCCAAGTATGCCAATATCAGACCTAGACCGTTAGTATTTGAACTGGGAGATAGAGTATTCTTGAAGATTTCTCCTGTAATAGCCAAGCCTCGTGTACGGTACGGTTTAAGTTTTCATAAGTTTATTGACTACTTGGTCAAGTTTAGGTATAGTTTGGATGTTAAGAGTTTCGATTTATGATTTATAGTATGGTTGGTTATAGATGATGTGTAGTGCTTTTGTAGTGGCGTTACGATTAAATTCATGATAAATTGTATATTGATCCAAATGAAGTGAGGCCTTTTCCATTAGAAAGATAAGACATAGAGGTGTAACTTTCTTATTTTGAATTTTGTTCAAATCATTGTGGAAGGTAAGCCAAAAGTGCCCCGAAGTGTTTCGTGTGTTTCGACGTTCCTCCAATGACACATGTTGGGAGAATGGGCATAACATTTTACTCAAATGTCCAATTGATCTGAAATTTTGAGGGATTCAAGATAAGACATAGAGCTACAACTTTGTAGTTTACCACTTTTCCAAATTATGAAGAGAAGAGGCGTTTCAGAAGCAATCTTTGGAGTGGCAGTGCGCAGAGTGCGCGCCCGAGCGGGAATAAATGTCCGCCCGGGCGAGCCTACTTCGAAAATTTTGGATTTCTGGCCGTGAGTTCTGCGCTCGGGCGGAAAAAGATGTTCGCCCGAGCGGCCAGCGATTTTTTAAAAGCGTGTTTTTGGAGTTTTAAGTGCTTATATACAAGTGTTGCTCCATTTCTCTCATTTCTCACCTCTCATTTTCGGATTTCTCTCCTTGGGAAGGCTAGGGTTCCTTATTTCTTTCACTTCCTATCTTCGATTCAAGCTTTTAGTTGGTGATTTGAGTTAAGATCGAAGTTCTTCTTGGTGCTAGGAAGCTAAGGTAAGCTTTTGGTGTTGTTATTTATTGATTTTGGAAGAGAGATGATATGGGTTTGTTGTTTATGTTGGTTTTATGGATTATTTGGCATGGGTTCTTGATTATAGAGTTAATGATGGTGTTATATACGGGTTATTGTTGTAGGATTTCAACCAAGGAGTTAGATTCAAGGTGTTCTTGTGGTTTGTAAGTGGAAATTCATCCCTTGTGCTCACATGATGTTATATGTATTGTGTTTCAAAGGTTGTAATGTGTTATTCCCTTCATTTGCTTCATAGTTATGTATTGATTCATTTGTTATATCTATTGGAGGCATTGTATGTCTCAATTGTATTGAAAGGGAATACAAAGGTATAGTATTCAAGGTGTTTGATAAAATGTCCCAAAGAAAGAGTTTAAATGTTTTATGGATTGATAGATACATAGTCAGAGATTGCATGCAATTAGTTGATCAACGACCATAGGCTTATATCCCTCAGAGTTGTTGATTTATATCGATGGGATACGAGCACCACAGACAGAGTTACTATTGATATCAATCCACCATAGTAAAGAGAAATACCATCTCATTGTTATGCTATTGCTACGATATACATGTTTCAGAGTTGATGGTATTTTATGTTTTCAAAGCCATGTTTTACAGAATATACTATGTATCATTGCTATGTAAGAGTTCCACTTGCTGAGTTTTATACTCATTTCAGTTATTTCATGTGATGCAGATAAGAGCGACGGACCAGGACGTTGATTGTGGCCCGGAGTCATATGCATACGAAGTTGGAAGGAAGATGTTATTTTGCAAGTATTTTTGGATCATGATCATAGGAATGATATTTTGTATTTTGTTATATCAATTGAATGATCATTTATTTACTTTTAAACATTTTATGGTGTTGTATTTTGAAACCTTCCTTCATTTTATAAGAAAATTTTAAATTCCGCTGCTATTTTTATTGTAAACGGGTCGAGGTGTCACATTTAGTGGTATCAGAGCACCGTTCTTCGGACCAATGCATATGACTTCGTCTACTTTCAACTGTCCGGGTATGTTTTCTTTTGCATCTATTCATTGTTATTTATTGATATGTCTTTTGCGAGCACATTGTAGAGTATGCCTCCTAAGCGTAAGGCGTCAGAGGGTGAGGATAGTTCTTCCTCGAGAGTTGTCGACGAGTTCGGCAAGTTGCTTAAAGAGCAGGCCAAAGTCTATAGCGAACAGATCCAGCAGTTGCTTCGTATGCAAGGAGCAGGCCAGGGTAGAGGCCAAGCGAGAGGCCAAGTAGCTCAGGCAGTTGGCACTGATGCCGTCTTTTCTGCTTTTAAGAGAATGGATCCACCGGAATTCGCAGGTAGCACTGATCCGTTAGTGGCTGTCGAGTGGGTCAAGGCGCTTGAAGCAATCTTCGACCATCTTCAGTATGAGGATAAAGACAGGATCAGCTGTGCAGTATTCATGTTGATAAAGGCTGCACGTATCTGGTGGAATGCCACTAAGGTTGGTGTCGAGGTTTCAGCTTTGAAGTGGCAAGAGTTCACAGACCGGTTCTATGACAAGTACTTTCCCGACGCACTTCGAGCTAGGAAGGTGACTGAGTTTCTGGAGCTTCGACAGGGAGGCATGAACGTTGATGAGTACATTCTCAAGTTCGAGGAGGGTTGTCTATTTGCTCCGTATATTACTTCCAACGACAAGGAAAAAGGTGCTCATTTCATTCGAGGCCTTAGAGCTGAGATCAGGAGAGATATCAACATGTCCAAGGCTGTGACGTTCAAGGAAATTGTGTCTAAGGCTTTGTTGGCTGAGCAAGATGAGAAAGACATAGCCAGAGAGAGGCAAGCGAGACAGCAGGCCATTGCTCAAAGAGGCCAGGGATCGAACCAAAGAGGCAAAGATCGTTTCAAGGGGAAAGGCAAGATAGAGCCGAGTCCTAAACCACCGGCAGTTCCATTTGATCCCGAGAAGCCTTTGTGTCCCAAGTGCAGCAGGCATCATAGAGGAGAGTGGAGATTTGGCACTCATACTTGTTACCGTTGTGGCACTGCGGGCCATATTGCCAAAGACTGTCCAAGAGGAGCGAGTAAGGAGAAGGTGCAGGGACGCATCTTTACCATGACAAAGGAAGGTATAAACCATGATTCTTCTGTGATCTCTAGCACTATTTTAATTTCAGGCAGAGTAGCTACGACATTGATTGATACAGGTGCTACTCATTCTTTTATGTCTGAATTGTTTTTGAGATCTTTGGGTATAGTTCCTTCTGTTCTTCCCCTCCAGTTCAATGGTGTTTTGCCTTCGGGAGATGTGTTGTGCCCGACTTCGATTGTGTATGCGTGCTCTGTTCGTATCGATGAGCGAGTGGTCTATGCTGATTTGATTGTTATCCCTATGGTTGCATTTGATGTTATTCTTGGCATGGATTGGCTATCGACCTATCGTGCAGTGATTGATTGCGTTGCTAAGACGGTGACTTTTGCAGATGATGGCAATAGGGAAGGTATGCTCGCCAGTGCAGGTTCTTCGCTGGTCCTTCTTTTTATTTCTTGTCTTGAGGCTGAGAAGTTGCTGTGTAGAGGTTGTGATGTGTTTCTGGCTTCGATTGTGGATGTGGATAGAATGATTAAGTTGAATATAGATGATATCGATGTTGTGAGGGAGTTTGCTGATGTGTTTGAGGATGATGTGCCGGGTTTGCCGTCGGACAGGGATGTTGAGTTTGTGATTGATCTAGCTCCAGGTACGGTTCCTATTTCTAAGGCTCCGTATAGGATGGCTCCTACCGAGATGAAGGAGTTGAAGACGCAGTTGCAGGATCTGTTAGACAAGGGTTTTATTCGACCGAGTTCTTCGCCTTGGGGAGCTCCGGTTCTTTTTGTCAAGAAGAAAGATGGGTCGTTGCGGCTGTGTATCGACTATAGGGAGCTCAACAAAGTGACTATCAAGAACAAGTATCCGTTGCCACAGATAGATGATTTGTTTGACCAACTTCAGGGTGCTACTGTATTTTCGAAGATTGATCTTCGGTCTGGCTACAATCAGTTGAAGGTTAGGGAATCTGATATCCCTAAGACGGCGTTCCGGACCAGGTACGGTCATTATGAATTTCTTGTGATGTCTTTTGGTCTGACTAAAGCTCCTTCAGTCTTCATGGATCTGATGAACCGTGTGTTCAAGCCATATTTGGATAGCTTCGTCATTGTCTTCATCGACGACATCTTGATCTATTCCAAGACCAGAGAGCTTCATGCAGAGCATCTCAGAGTTGTTCTTCAGTTGTTGAGAGAGAAGAGGTTGTATGCTAAGTTGAAGAAGTGTGAGTTTTGGTTGGAGCAGATTTCTTTTCTAGGCCATATTGTTTCGAAGGATGGCATAGCTGTTGAACCAGCAAAGATTGAGGCGATTCAGAAGTGGCCTATTCCTACCACTGTATCAGAGGTACGCAGTTTTCTTGGGTTGGCAGGTTATTATCGTCGTTTCATCTCAAATTTTTCTAAGATTGCCCTGCCGTTAACCAATCTGAAGAGGAAGGCTGTGAAGTTCGAGTGGTCCAATGATTGCCATAGTGCATTTCAAGAGTTGAAGGACAAGTTGACGACACCTCCTGTTATTTCATTGCCCAGTGGTTCAGAGGATTTTGTTGTGTACACCGATGCATCGAAGAAGGGTCTTGGTGCAGTGTTGATGCAGCGTGGTAAAGTCATTGCCTATGCTTCTCGCCAGTTGAAAGACTATGAGAAGAATTATCCGACGCATGATTTGGAGCTAGCAGCTGTGGTTTTCGCCTTGAAGATTTGGAGACATTACTTATATGGCGAAAAGTGTGAAATTTTCACGGACCACAAGAGTTTGAAGTATTTGTTCTCTCAGAAAGAGCTCAGTATGCGGCAGTGGAGGTGGTTAGAGCTTGTCAAAGATTATGATGTGACGATTAGTTACCACACGGGGAAAGCGAATGTTGTAGCAGATGCTTTGAGCCGTAAATCGAGTTCTTCTTTGAGTTCGATGATTCAGCAGCCGTTGTTGTTAGACTTGCAGCGAGAGGAGATAGCTTTGGTGGTTCCGGGGACCATTGCTCGCTTTTCAGCGTTGGTCATTCGGGCTACTTTGACGGAGAGGATCCGTAGAGAGCAGGCTGTTGATGTTCAGTTGACAGAGATGAGAGCTAGAGCAGAGGAGAAAGGTAACTCAGAGTTTGGGGTGAATGGAGATGGTTTGGTGACTTTCAGAGGCCGTATTTGTGTTCCCGCTGGTGATGATATTGGCGAGACGTCTTGACAGAGGCACATACCGCACCATATTCGATACATCCAGGCAGCACCAAGATGTATCAGGATCTTCGTAGACTCTACTGGTGGCCAGGTATGAAGAAAGACATTGCCATGTTTATTTCTCAGTGTCTAACTTGTCAGCAGGTGAAGATTGAGCACCAGAGACCTGCTGGGACATTGCTATCTTTGCCGATTCCTCAGTGGAAATGGGAGCATATTACGATGGATTTCGTGACTGGTCTTCCCAGAACTCAGAAAGGTTTTAACTCTATTTGGGTTATTGTCGATCGATTGACCAAATCAGCGCATTTTCTTCCAGTCAAGACGACGTATTCCATGAACCAGTATGCCGAGGATTATATAGCAGAGATTGTTAGACTTCACGGTGTCCCTGTGTCGATTGTGTCGATCGTGACCCTAGATTTACCTCAGAGTTTTGGAAGAGTTTGCACAGAGCTATGGGTTCACGGTTAGCTTTCAGTACAGCATATCACCCTCAGAGCGACGGTCAATCAGAGAGAGTTATTCAGATTTTAGAGGATATGCTCAGAGCTTGTACCATTGATTATCCCGGTAGCTGGGACTCTAAGTTACCTCTTGTTGAGTTCACGTACAATAACAGTTACCAGGCGACGATTGGGATGGCACCGTACGAAGCACTTTATGGCAGGAAGTATAGATCTCCCTTGTATTGGGATGAGATTGGTGAGAGGAAGATGTTGGGTCCAGAGTTGGTCCAACAGACTGCTGATGTAGTTGCTGTTATTAGAGAGAGGATGAAGGCAGCGCAGTCGAGACAGAAGAGCTATGCGGATGTACGTCGTAGACGTTTGCAGTTTGAGGTTGGCGATCACGTGTTTTTGAAGATAGCACCTCTCAAGGGTGTGATGCGGTTTGGCAAGAAGGGCAAGTTGAGTCCGAGTTTATTGGCCCCTTTGAGATTTTGGACAGAGTTGGTGATCGAGCCTACAGGTTAGCCCTACCGCCAGATCTTGACAGAGTCCATAATGTTTTTCACGTATCGATGCTCAGGAAGTATATTGCGAATCCTTCCCATGTTCTTCGCCACGAGCCATTGGACTTGATGCCGAATTTGACGTACCAAGAAATTCCGGTTCAGATACTGGACCGCAAAGTTAAAGTTTTGAGGAACAAAGATATCGGCATCGTTAAAGTTCTTTGGAGGAACCATTTGATCGAAGAGGCCACGTGGGAACCAGAGGATGAGATGAGAGAGAAGTATCCTGAGTTGTTCGTGCAGTGACGTCAATTTCGAGGACGAAATTCCTCTAAGGATGGGAGATTGTAATAGCCAAGCCTGGTGTACGGTACGGTTTAAGTATTCATAAGTTTATTGACTACTTGGTCAAGTTTAGGTATAGTTTGGATGTTAAGAGTTTCGATTTATGATTTATAGTATGGTTGTTTATAGATGATGTGTAGTGCTTTTGTAGCGGTGTTACGATTAAATTCATGATAAATTGTATATTGATCCAAATGAGGTGAGGTCTTTTCCATTAGAAAGATAAGACATAGAGGTGTAAGTTTCTTATTTTGAGTTTTGTTCAAATCAGTGTGGAAGGTAAGCCAAAAGTGCCCCGAAGTGTTTCGTGTGTTTCGACGTTCCTCCAGTGACACATGTTGGGAGAATGGGCATAACGTTTTACTCAAACGTCCAATTGATCTGATATTTTGAGGGATTCAAGATAAGACATAGATCTACAACTTTGTAGTTTGCCACTTTTCCAAATTATGAAGGGAAGAGGCGTTTCAGAAGCGATCTTTGGAGTGGCAGTGCGCAGAGTGCGCGCCCGAGCGGGAATAAATGTCCGCCCGGGCGAGCCTACTTCGAAAATTTTGGATTTCTGGCCGTGAGTTCTGCGCTCGGGCGGAAAAAGATGTTCGCCCGAGCGGCCAGCGATTTTTTAAAAGCGTGTTTTTGGAGTTTTAAGTGCTTATATACAAGTGTTGCTCCATTTCTCTCATTTCTCACCTCTCATTTTCGGATTTCTCTCCTTGGGAAGGCTAGGGTTCCTTATTTCTTTCACTTCCTATCTTCGATTCAAGCTTTTAGTTGGTGATTTGAGTTAAGATCGAAGTTCTTCTTGGTGCTAGGAAGCTAAGGTAAGCTTTTGGTGTTGTTATTTCTTGATTTTGGAAGAGAGATGATATGGGTTTGTTCTTTATGTTGGTTTTATGGATTATTTGGCATGGGTTATTGATTATAGAGTTGATGATGGTGTTATATACGGGTTATTGTTGTAGGATTTCAACCAAGGAGTTAGATTCAAGGTGTTCTTGTGGTTTGTAAGTGGAAATTCATCCCTTGTGCTCACATGATGTTATATGTATTGTGTTTCAAAGGTTGTAATGTGTTATTCCCTTCATTTGCTTCATAGTTATGTATTGATTCATTTGTTATATCTATTGGATGCATTGTATGTCTCAATTGTATTGAAAGGGAATACAAAGGTATAGTATTCAAGGTGTTTGATAAAATGTCCCAAAGAAAGAGTTTAAATGTTTTATGGATTGATAGATACATAGTCAGAGATTGCATGCAATTAGTTGATCAACGACCATAAGCTTATATCCCTCAGAGTTGTCGATTTATATCGATGGGATACGAGCACCACAGACAGAGTTACTATTGATATCAATCCACCATAGTAAAGAGAAATACCATCTCATTGTTATGCTATTGCTACGATATACATGTTTCAGATTTGATGGTATTTTATGTTTTCAAAGCCATGTTTTACAGAATATACTATGTATCATTGCTATGTAAGAGTTCCACTTGCTGATTTTTATACTCATTTCAGTTATTTCATGTGATGGCAGATAAGAGCGACGGACCAGGACGTTGATTGTGGCCCGGAGTCATATGCATACGAAGTTGGAAGGAAGATGTTATTTTGCAAGTATGTTTAGATCATGATCATAGGAATGATATTTTGTATTTTGTTATATCATTTGAATGATCATTTATTTACTTTTAAACATTTTATGGTGTTGTATTTTGAAACCTTCCTTCATTTTATAAGAAAATTTTAAATTTCGCTGCTATTTTTATTGTAAACGGGTCGAGGTGTCACATTTAGCTCAATTGGTACCAGGATTGTGCTAAGTACCTATATATCCATGTGGTCTTAGGTTCGATCCTGGGAAGGCACAGACTTCAGTGCATGGGCTGAAGAGTTCTATGAGTAACCCGTACGACGCCTATGGAAAGCCCGTGAGGGAAGAGTTCCATAGATGGGCCAAGGCCCATAGAGCAGAGCCCAAGATCGGGATAGCCTTGGGTCGATCGGGGCAGTGGGCCGTATGGACGGTCCACTGGGCCTGTAATGGGTCGTTACAATAAAAGGCGCCTTTTATTGTAACGACCCATTACAGGCCCAGTGGACCGCCCATACGGCCCACTGCCCCGATCGACCCAAGGCTATCCCGATCTTGGGCTCTGCTCTATGGGCCTTGGCCCCATCTATGGAACTCTTCCCTCACGGGCTTTCCTGGGAAGGCACAAGCTTCAGTGCATGGGCTGAAGAGTTCTATGAATAACCCGTACGACGCCTATGGAAAGCCCGTGAGGGAAGAGTTCCATAGATGGGGCCAAGGCCCATAGAGCAGAGCCCAAGATCGGGATAGCCTTGGGTCGATCGGGGCAGTGGGCCGTATGGGCGGTCCACTGGGCCTGTAATGGGTCGTTACATTTCTTTTCAGAGGCATTGTCAGATTGGGCAAACGCGGGAAGTTGTCTCCTAGATACATCGGTCCTTACGAGATTCTGGAAAAGATTGGCGATCGAGCCTATCGACTTGCTCTTCCTCCTTCTTTATATGGAATACATGACGTTTTTCATGTATCGATGCTGCGTAGATATATGCCTGATGCTTCTCATGTCATTCAGCCTGACGAGGCCGAACTTGACGATACACTCAGTTATTTTGAGCAACCATTACAGATTCTAGATCGAAAAGAAAAGCAGCTCAGAACGAAGACTATTCCGTTATGAAAGTCCAGTGGAGTCGTCATGGTGTATGGAAGAAGCGACTTGGGAAACAGAATCAGAAATGAGACAGAGATACCCAGAGCTATTCCGCTGATGTGAGTCGAAATATACCGAGAATGAATATTGCTAAGTACATGTATTGGTTGAGTTGAATGTTGATCTTGTATCTATTGAACATTGCCATTTCAGATTCATCGTGCCTCACTTCGACTTCGAGACCTCGACATCGATAAAGGTTTAACAAGAAAGGTATAATTCATGTTAAATTTGGGAAGACACAACTCAAATGAGATTCAATTTGAGTTTCCCAACAAAATCACATACTAGATTGTTGTTTCTACTTTGATATGTTGTGCCTTGTTTATAGATTCATATTCAAGCCTTTAAGATAGGCGAGTCATTTGGTAGATTCTCCAAATAACTAGACGTTCGGTGGTATCGACGCTTCGGATCAGAATCACTCCAATTGTAGATATTCGATATAGTCAGGACCGAAGTCTCGGGATAAGATGTAACGCCACCCCGAATGGGAGAGTAGGTGGGAGATCTGTTATATCTTATTCACACCGGGATCCCTAGATGATGTGAATCTTTGTACGAACGAATAGCAAACACGATTAAAATCAAATCGCGCCCTCAATTCACTGACGAACAAAGAATCGTTGTTGTCCCGATCTTTTGAATCAAGTGTGTGTGTTGTGATTTTCACCTCTAAACTATAAAAAGTCTAGCAACAAATAATCACGAGATAAACAACCGAGATTATAACGAACATTCGAAGAACAAGTCGACGACAATCCGCACAAGCACGATTGACAAATGCCACAAAGTTAAAAATTTTGATAAGTTTGATTTTTGAATAACAAAGCGAAGCTTTGAAAAGATTGAGAGAAAACTCTAAACTTTGATAAAATATCAAATAATGAATCTGAAAAGTTCTCCAAAATTTTGTGCAACATATGTTTATATCAAAAGATAACAAAAAAAATCTAGTTGCCATAATAATTAAAACTTTAACTAGGAAACTAGGATTCTTCCCAAAACTGACTCGCGCTCGGGCGGTAGAATATTACCGCTCGAGCGCCAAGGCTTCTGTACTACTCGCGCTCGGACAGTAAGTATGGCGCTTGGGCGGTAATATTTGACCGCTCGGGCGCCGATGCTGCTGGACTCAACTTCATCTATCACTTGAATAATGTTCTTGTGACTTCCAAACTCACTTCCATGCATCAAAAACCCTCCAGCACTTTGCACCTCGCTTGTAAGACCTTCTTCATTGCTCATAAGTCCGTGCAACGCTTCCTTGAACTTCTTCAATCGTCCCCTCGTGATTGGTCCCTCTGGCAACTCCAAAGGGTCCCATGCTTTCCTTGGCGCCTGACCATCCGTGTTCGCATCATCCTCCCCTTCTTGAAAAGGATTTGTCCTCAAATCCAGCTCGTCACCTACATCAAACAACGACAAGTCACTAACATTAAAAGTAGAACTCACGTTATACTCACCTGGTAGGTCGAGTTTGTAGGCATTGTCATTGATCCTGTCAAGGACTTGAAATGGTCCATCGCCCCTAGGTAATAGCTTTGAACGTCTCTTCTCGGGGAACCTTTCCTTCCTCAAGTGTAACCACACCCAATCTCCCTTCTCAAATACCACCTTCTTCTTTCTCTTGTTGGCTTGCTTGGCATTTTTCTCATTCTTCTTTTCAATATTGGCCTTGACCTTTTCATGCAAACCCCTAACAAATTCAGCTTTCTTTTTGCCATCCATATTTAACCTTTCACTCACAGGTAAAGACATCAAATCCAACGGAGTCAAAGGATTAAAACCATAAACAATCTCAAATGGCGAATAATGTGTAGTTGAATGCATGCAACGATTATACGCAAACTCAACAAATGGTAAACAATCATCCCAATTCTTTAAGTTCTTTTTAAGAATAGCACGCAAAAGTGTTCCTAAAGTTCTATTGACAACTTCAGTTTGTCCATCCGTTTGAAATATCAACCCAAGGTTCACTAGGGACGGGAAGTGGCGTATACAAGCCATGTGGTTGTGTTTTAGATTTAGCTTGCCTAGCAGTAATGCACTTATCACAAACACGCTCAACGTCACGTTTCATGTGTGGCCAATAGAAATGTTCATGCAATGCACTTAAAGTTTTAGCCACACCAAAATGTCCCATTAAGCCACCCCCATGTGCCTCCCTCACAAGTAGCTCACGAATGGATGATTTAGGGATGCACAACCTATCTTCTCTAAACAAGAAACCATGATGCAAATAAAATTTATCATGTGGACCATGCATACAAGTTTCAAACAAACTCTTAAAGTCCTCATCTAGCACATACAATTCCTTCACATGCTCAAACCCCAAAACTTTTGACTCCAAGGTAGAGATTAGTACGTACCTTCGTGACAGTGCGTCGGCCACTACATTTTCCTTACCTTGCTTGTACTTGATGATGTAGAGTAATGTCTCTATGAACGCCACCCACTTGGCATGCCGCTTGTTCAGCTTTTGTTGCCCCTTAAGGTGCTTTAGGGATTCATGATCCGTATGAATCACAAACTCCTTAGGCCTCAAGTAGTGCTGCCACGTCTCTAGGGTCCTCACAAGTGCGTAGAACTCCTTATCATACGTGGGATAGTTCAGCGCTGCTCCATTGAGCTTCTCACTAAAGTATGCCACCGGCCGCCCTCCTTGCATCAACACTCCACCAATACCTACACCTGAAGCATCACATTCAATTTCAAAAGTATTAGCAAAATCAGGTAAAACAAGTAAAGGAGCATTAATTAATTTTTGCTTGATAATATTAAAGGACTTCTCTTGCTCCTCGCCCCAATGAAATGGAACGTTCTTCTTGATCACTGCCTTCATTGGTGCGGCCAACGTGCTAAAATCTTTTACAAACCTCCTATAGAAGCTTGCAAGACCATGAAAACTTCGGACTTGACCAACAGTAGTAGGCGTTGGCCAATCTCGAATAGCACTTACCTTGTCTTCATCAACTTGTATCCCTTGTGAGCTTACCACAAAACCAAGAAAGACAAGTTTGTTTGTACAAAAATCACACTTATTTAAGTTAGCATACAAATTTTCAGCCCTTAATGTGATTAGTACAAATCTCAAGTGATTAACATGCTCATCCAAGTCCTTGCTATACACTAGAATATCATCAAAGTAAACAACAACAAACTTCCCTATGTATGCACGCAAGACATGGTTCATTAACCTCATAAAGGTGCTAGGAGCGTTAGTTGAGCCAAAAGGCATGACCATCCCATCCACTCATATAACCCGTATTTGGTTTTAAAAGCAGTTTTCCACTCATCACCTTCTCTCATCCTAACATATCATCTAGCCTAGGTATGGGATGCCTATACTTAATGGTTATGTTATTGATTGCCCTACAATCTACACACATACGCCATGAGCCATCTTTCTTAGGAAATAATAAAACAGGTACCGCACAAGGTGACATGGACTCACGCACAAAACCCCTATCTAACAACTCACTTACCTGCCGTTGAAGATCCTTCGTCTCCTCCGGCCTATAAGCTGGACGATTTGGAAATGCACTCCCGGGCACCAAATCAATTTGGTGTTCAATCCCCCCTCAAAGGCGGTAGTCCTTGAGGTAGCTCCTCCGTAAATATATCATCAAATTCCTGCAATAGTGAAATAACAATGCTCGGAAGGGAACCGGCTATATCACTTGTGTTAAAGAGGATCTCTTTATAAAGAATCAACACAAGTGGTTCATGTGTGTGCAACAAGTGTTTCAACTCACTTTTTTGGGCCATATATGATTTCTTTTTGGCCTCTTTCTTCTCATTTTCTTTCCTCTCTTTTTCTTCCCTCTCATTTTTCTTTCGTATGGCTATCTCACTCTTTTTATCACTCTTTTTTTCAGCCATCTCATTTTTGTTTTCAAAGGCCATCTCACTTTTTAGTTCACTCTTTTTTTCGGCCTCATCTCTCTTCTTTTTTTTTTTAAATGGTCCTCCAACACTTGCTTTGGAGACAAAGGAAGTAATACAATGGTTTCCTTCTTCAATACAAAGGAGTACTTATTCTTCTATCCATCATGTGCCACTGCTTATCATATTGCCAAGGTCTACCCAACAAGATATGACATGCATGCACGGGTACCACATCACACAAAACCTCATCCACATACTACCCAATAGAAAAAGGCACTAGCACTTGTTTTGTTACCTTCACTTCCGCACAATCATTCAACCATTGAAACCTATATGGTCGAGGGTGTTTTAGTGTAGGTAAACCCAATTTCTCCACCATTTCAACACTAGCCACATTAGTACATCTCCCCTCATCTATGATTAAGTTGCAAACCCTTTGATTCACAAAACACCTAATATGGAACAAGTTCTCTCTTTGGTTAGTCTCCTCCTCCTTGAGTTGGGCACTCATGATACGCCTAGTCACTAGTGGTTCACCTATAACCGCCTCATATCCCTCATTAGGATCCTCTAACGCAGGCATCTCATCATCGTCACTCTCACTTTGGGACTCATATTCACCATAGTCATTTAACATCTCTAGATCGATTAGAAGGAGTTTCAGATTTACCTTGTACTCCTTGTTTAGGCGCCTCTGGTTTGGTCTCAAATTTGGGCTTGGTCACCACCTTATTCTCCTCACGCTTCACCGCATTTGATCTCCAAGAAGATGATGAACCCCCAGTTTGATTGGTGCGGCCAACTCCACGCCTTTTGAGTTGTTGCTCCACTTTTATGGCCATTTGCACCATCTCGTCTAGATCCAAGTAGTGCCGGAGCTTCACTTGATCTTGAATTTCCCTGTTCAAACCACAAAGAAAACGAGCCATGGTCGCCTCACTATCCTCCTCAATATTTGCCCTAATCATGACTACCTCCATCTCCTTATAGTAGTCCTCGACACTCTTCAACCCTTGCCTCAAAGTTTGTAACCTCTTAAACATCTCCCTATAGTAGTGATTGGGCACAAACCTTTTCCTCATGACCCTCTTCATCTCATCCCAAGATTCAATAGGTCTCTCATTATACCTCCTTCTAGTGGTCACTAGTTGATCCCACCAAATGAGAGCATAATCTAAGAATTCCACCACCGCCAACCTCACCTTCTTTTGTTCGGAGTAGTGGTGACACTCAAACACAAACTCTACCCTCTTTTCCCACTCTAAATACGCCTCCGGGTCAGATTTCCCATGGAACGATGGAAACGCCTCCATTTGAACCTTAGACAACCCCGGGTTCGAACTATCTCCTACCTCCCTCTCCATCTAATTTCAAACTTGTACCTGCAAGAAAACGTTAGTACAAACAAAATAATCCTCAACCAAATGCTCACGGTCACTCCAAAGAAATTCACTCATCTTTTCTCACAAATTTTTTTTTTTGGCTCACAACAAATACTCACTAATCACTCCAAAGAAAATTCACTCACACTCAAGTAATGTCACTCAAGTTCGAGAGTCCTCTCAAGGTGCTCAAGCTTTGTATTTGAATTTATCAAACAATCAAGTTTAAGCTTGTGAACAAATGTGATCGACTCACTTGGACTGCGTAGAGAAGTAATTTGAAGATCAATAATAATAATTTTTTTTTTTGACTGTGTGAGGCAAGTGTGTATGACTCACAAAAAGGAATTGAACAAAATATCAAAAAGAAATAATTGTGGTTTTTTAGAATTTTTTTTTTTTTTGCTGAGTACTACTCGAAAATCCCAAAAAAAAAGACACCAACAAATTTCGAGAATCACAGATTCACGAAAAAATCTACGAAGAACGATAGACCAAAACAGATCTGAAAACAAACGAAGAAATAATACAGATCTGCAAATTTAATAACAAGATAACTTGCCTGAATTTCAATGAACCTAAACTCTGATACCAAATGATGTGAATCTTTGTACGAACGAATAGCAAACACGATTAAAATCAAATCGCGCCCTCAATTCACTGACGAACAAAGAATCGTTGTTGTCCCGATCTTTTGAATCAAGTGTGTGTGTTGTGATTTTCACCTCTAAACTATGAAAAGTCTAGCAACAAATAATCACGAGATAAACAACCGAGATTATAACGAACCTTCAAAGAACGAGTCGACGACAATCCGCACAAGCACGATCGACAAACGCCACAAAGTTAAAAACTTTGATAAGTTTGATTTTTGAATAACAAAGCAAAGCTTTGAAAAGTTTGAGAGAAAACTCTAAACTTTGATAAAATATCAAATAATGAATCTGAAAAGTTCTCCAAAATTTTGTGCAACATATGTTTATATCAAAAGATAACAAAAAAAATCTAGTTGCCATAATATTTAAAACTCTAACTAGGAAACTAGGATTCTTCTCGAAACTGACTCGCGCTCGGGCGGTAGAATATTACCGCTCGAGCGCCAAGGCTTCTGTACTACTCGCGCTCGGACAGTAAGTATGGCGCTCGGGCGGTAATATTTGACCGCTCGGGCGCCGATGCTGCTGGACTCAACTTCATCTATCACTTGAATAATGTTCTTGTGACTTCCAAACTCACTTCCATGCATCAAAAACCCTCCGGCACTTTGCACCTCGCTTGTAAGACCTTCTTCATTGCTCATAAGTCCGTGCAACGCTTCCTTGAACTTCTTCAATCGTCCCCTCGTGATTGGTCCCTCCGGCAACTCCAAAGGGTCCCATGCTTTCCTTGGCGCCTGACCATCCGTGTTCGCATCACTAGAGTTAGACAAGAGTCAAGTCCAAGATATGAGTTGGATTTTTAGTTGATTATTTTCTATTGTTCATGTTTCATAGACTCTGTGGAACATGTTATTATTGATTTCATTCATGATAGTATGTTCATGTTTTATTTTGTATATTCATGTATTATGGTTTGTATTCCCTTGCATGATATGCATGTATACATTTTTTATACTGGGATTTTTTCTCACTGGAGTATCCGGCTGTTGTTTTGTCTGTACGTGTGCATAACGACAGGTGGGACAGGATCTGGGTCGAGACAGAGATGAGAGGACGAGATAGCGTGGAGATTACGGGCCAAGAAGAGGAACTAGGAATGTTTACTTTTAATATGTAGTATGTTGTGAACTCTAGTTTGTATGATGGAAATAGAACAAGGCTTGTATCTATTTATGCTAGAATGAATAAAGATGTTGTTGTGTATGATCTATGTACATTTGATACAACAGGTGATATCAGAGCAATAGATCCCTTAGACTGAGATAGGATAGAATGAGCGGGGTAGATCGAGTCGTCTTCCTTGCTTTATGATGTGCTAGCATGATTTATTGCTTTCCCTATTAAATGTTGTTTGTTATCTGAGTTGATTTACAGCATGTATTCGCAAAGACTGAATCAGAACCGATTCTGGATCAGAGGTATATGATCAGAGGAGGGCTGAGACAGATTATATAGATTGTGTATTAATCCGTTTGATAATCAGATATGCCTCCTCGACGAGTACCGCAGCCAGTAGCAGGTTGGGCACCAGAACAGGGCAGTACATCCAATGATCCGATGGACGTTACTGCTACACCAATGGAGACCTTGTTGAAACGGTTTCAGTCTTTCCGACCACCGACCCTGAAAGGTACAGAAAATGCAGTCGAGTGTGAAAGTTGGCTAGAGGATATCGAGATGCTATTTGATTCCCTTGAGTACACTGATGACCGACGAGTGAAATTGGTGGGACATCAACTGCAAGAAGAAGCAAAGAACTAGTGGTTGACTACAAAAAGAGCATTGGAGCACCGTGGCACACCGATTACTTGGAAGGTGTTCAAGACTGAGTTTTATCAGCGATTCTTTCCTGTGTCCTACCGAAAAGACAAATGTGCTGAATTTGCCAATTTAAGACAAGGACCGTTGAACATCGAGGAGTATGTTGTCAAGTTCTCGTCATTGCTCAGATTCGCTCCTCATGTTGCTGAAAATGAAGAGGCCATTGCGGATCAGTTTATTAATGGCTTGAATCCAGAAATCTTTACCCTGGTAAATACCGGTAGGCCCAATAACTTTACTGATGCGTTGAACTGTGCCACAGGGGGCCGAAGCTGGATTGCTTAGGCAACGAAATATTCCTTATATTGCTCCGACTCCTAGGGCGCCACAACCTTCGATGCAACCGCCTCCCAGATTTGAGAGTGGTGGTAGCAGCAGTGGGAGGAAAGATCACCTGAAAGCAAAGGGGAAACAGTTCAAGAGAACAGGGAGTAGTTCGTCGAGCTCCAGTGGGTCAAGACAGAGAGGTCCTGGCCAGAGTACAGAGTATACAGGTGTGTATTGCAGTTCTTGTGGAGGTAGACATGCCACTGAGCAGTGTCAGGGTGTGATGGCAAATGTAACATATTTCAGGGTGCCGGGTCATCTGCATAGTGGCTCCGCCTGAGAGGCAAGTTTCGTCTGTCCATTCCTTCCAGCCAACCCCTACACAGTCCCAGCCTAGAGCCAGAGGTGGCCAGACAGTGAGCCAGCCTCCCAGACAATAGGCTCATGTGTTTGCATTGACAAAAGAGCAGGCCCAAGATGCACCGAACGATGTGATCGCAGGTAACTGTTTTCTTTGCGGTTATCCTGCTTATGTATAGATACAGGTGCATTTCATACATTCATATCAGAACGTTTTGCATTGTTGCATTCATTACTTGTCGAGTCATTATCGACTGTAGTGTCTATTTCTTCTCCGTTGGGAAGTGGTCTTATATCTGTGACTGCAGTTAGACATTGTATACTACTACAGTTTGAGAGTCATGAGCTTGACTTAGATTGTATTGTGCTTGGGATAGCTGATTTTGATTGTATTGTTGGGATTGATATGTTAACCAAGTATCGAGCTACGTAGATTGTTTCCAGAAGATTGTCAGGTTCAGGCCAGAGATAACTGACGAGTGGAAATTCTACGATAAGGATTCCAGATCTCGGATTCCATTAGTATCTGCTTTGACTATGAGTAGATTGTTACAGAAAGGAGCAGAAGGGTTCCTTGTCTATGCAGTAGATCTACTGAAACCGAGTCCGTCATTGGCAGATCTGCCAGTGGTACGTGAGTTTGCCGATGTATTCCCCGACGAGATTCCAGGGTTACCTCCAGCTCGAGAGGTAGATTTTAGTATTGATCTCATTCCAGGTACTGTTCCTATATCTCGAACTCCGTATAGAATGACGCCGATAGAGTTGAAAGAACTGAAAACACAACTAGAAGATCTTCTAGCCAAGGGATATATCAGACCCAGTGTATCTCCTTGGGGCGCTCCAGTGTTATTTGTACGAAAGAAAGATGGTTCGATGCGATTGTGTATTGATTACCGGCAACTAAACAAGGCAACGGTGAAGAATAAATATACATTGCCGCGTATCGACGACTTATTTGATAAGTTGCAGGGATCAACTGTCTATTCTAAGATTGATTTGAGATCCGGGTATCACCAGCTGAGAGTTCGAGATATTGATATACCAAAGACCGCATTCCGAACCAGGTATGGACATTACGAATTTATTGTCATGCCTTTTGGTTTAACGAATGCACCAGCGGTGTTTATGGGACTGATGAATCGTGTATTTCAGAGGTATTTGGATGAGTTTGTTATCGTTTTTATTGATGATATTTTGGTATATTCCAAGAATGAAACTGAGCATGCCGAGCATTTAAGAATTGTGTTGCATATATTGAAAACAGAGAAACTATATGCTAAATTGTGAAAGTGTGAGTTTTGGCTGAGACAGGTTGTCTTTTTGGAACATATTATATCTGGAGACGGTATTTCTGTGGATCCGAGTAAAGTTGAAGCTGTGATCAGTTGGCATAGACCGACTTCTGTGCCACAGATACGCAGTTTCATGGGTTTGGCAGGATACTATCGATGATTCATTAAAGATTTCTCCAGTATAGCGAAGCCGATTACTCAGTTGACACTGAAGAATACATCATTTGTGTGGTCTGAAGCTTGTGAGTCTAGTTTTGTGGAGTTGAAGAGACGACTGACCAGTGCTCCAGTGTTGACGATACCTTCAGGTACGGGTGATTTCGTTGTATATTGTGATGCATCTCATAGAGGGTTAGGATGTGTTTTTATGCAGCGAGGGCATGTGATTGCGTGTGCCTCGAGACAGTTGAAGCCACACGAGATTCGATACCCAATTCATGACCTTGAATGGGCGGCCATTGTTTTTGCATTACAGATCTGGCGTCACTATCTTTATGGCGAGAAATTTGAAATCTACTCTGATCACAAAAGCCTGAAGTATCTATTTTCTCAGTCATAGTTGAACATGAGACAGCGTAGATGGCTTGATCTGTTGAAGGATTTTGATTGCGAGATCAAATACTATCCAGGTAAGTCAAATGCAGCAGCGGATGCCTTAAGTCGAAAGGTATGTTCCCTATCCTTATCGACGATAGGTGATTTGAATATGATTTGTGGGGACCCGGGCTCTAACTCAATTTTTTTCGGGATTAATCGGATCCTCGTTCAAAAATACGGGTCAAAATTTTGCTTTTAACATTAAATCAAATGTTTATAACTCAAGCACAAGATAATTCTTTATTTTATTTCAATAACCATAATTACATGTCTTGTTCTAATACATTCGTACAAACTAGTGTTCAATCCCAACCATAATCAAAATATAGTACATGTCTAGTAAAAGAAACCACTAGCAATCTGCTGCGCCCGAAGTCACCACGGTATCTCGATCTCTCATCTCTGTCGTGACCCTGATCCTGCCTCACCTGTTGTTATGCACACATACAGACATAACAACAGCCGGAAACTCCGGTGAGAACAAATCCCTGTATAAAACATGCCGATACGAAATCATAAATCATGCATGAAAGCAATAACAATGGCTCCATAGTCTATGAAACCGATCTATCTAAACATGCAACTCAAATCAAATCATGTCTTGACTCGAATCGACTCTACTCTAGGGATCCCGGTGTGAATAAGACGTCACTGTCTGTCACCTACCATCCCAATCGGGGTAACTGTACGTCTTATTCCTAGACTTCGGTCATATCTGTATCGAATGTCTACAATCGGAGTGATTCTGATCCGAAGCGTCGATACCACCGAACATCTAGTTTGGCAAGTCTCCCAATGACTCTCCTATCTCAAAGGCTTGAATATAAATCTATAAACAAGACATCATCATATCAAGGAGATTTGAATATAAATCTATAAACAAATCACAATCACGTCAAAAGATAAACAACAATTCTAGTATGTGATTTGGTTGGGAATCTCAAACTGAATCTCATTTGAGTTGTGTCTTCCCCAAACAAAACATGAGTTATACCTTTCGTCGCACAATGTCTGTCGATGTCGAAGTCTCGATGACGAATCTGTCACTATCAAATCTGAAATGGAAATATTACATATTCTATCAATCTCTAATCTCAATCAACACATATCCAATTCAATACTTGATCTCGGTACAATTTGACGGCATAACGACGTAATTTCTCAATACCGGTCAATGCAACTCCCACATATATCAATAATTCATAGGTCTCAACTCATAATCATCATCATAAGCATATGATAGTACTCAAAATCTGCACAAGTTAACTCTAAACATGCTGGAAAATAATAACTATAGCATACAACATCCGTTCTTCGATCCGGTTGCATTTCCACGATATCAATCATCTCAAGAACATATTATCACAAGTATATCAGCATTTCTCCAACATGTATACTTCAAAACATGTTAAAACTTACCCAAACTTACATCCTTTTGTAGCCCTTAAAGAAAGGAGCAAGGTTCTATGCTTGGATTAAAGTTTGGATGTGTAATTCTTGTACAAACTAGCTTTAAAAGAAGAGAACTTTCCCTTTCTCTCGGTGGTCTCAGCTGTGCTAGGAGAGAAATGAAGACACACACTATATATATCTTGCATGTTGAGGGGCAAGTGTCATATTTTTCAAGTAACACGCATGACCGCGGGTGCGGTAGTTCAGAAACCGCGGGTGCGCTCAAGCTTCGGCGGTTCATCCACTTTCCCAAATCGACGACCGCGGGTGCGCTACATATAAAACCGAGGGTGCGGTGACTTCAACGCAGGTGCGGTTACGTTTGAACCGCGGGTGCGGTGTCATTTCTGTAAATACTTTTCAACTCTCTGTCCATCAACCGCGGGTGCACTCTTTCTTGGACCGCGGGTGCGGTGACCCTACTGTAAAATGACCAATTTTTCTGTCCATGCACCGCGGGTGCGGTGCTTCACTAGGCGCGGGTGCGGTCCCTTTCTTCAAGCAACACTTCATCTTTTCATTTTATCCACATACAATCTAGGGCATTACATTTCTCCCCCTCTTAGATATTAGTTCGTCCTCGAACGTGAAATCAATTAATCAAAGTATGTAAAAACAGCAGTAAAATCAAAAGCTGAATAAATACTCACATCACGAGATTAACTCAGGATATTTCTGTCTCATATCTGCTTCTGTCACCCAAGTCGCTTCCTCGGTGCCATTACGACTCCACTGAACTTTCACTAGTGGAATAGTCTTCGTTCTGAGCTGTTTCTCTTTTCGATCAAGAATCTGTATCGGTTGTTCGACATAACTCAACGTCTGATCTAACTCAGCTTCGTCAGGCTGAATGACATGAGAATAATCTGGCATGTATCTACGCAGCATCGATACATGAAAAACGTCATGTATCACGGATAGAGAAGGAGAAAGAGCCAATCGATATGCTCGATCGCCAATCTTTTCAAGAATCTCATATGGACCGATGTATCCTAGGAGACAACTTCCCGCGTTTGTCAAATTTGACAACGCCTCGGAAAGGTGAGATCTTCAAGAATACTCTGTCTCCCTGTTCAAATACTAACGGTCTACGTCTGATATTGGCATACTTGGCCTGTCTATCCTGTGCCGTCTTCATTCTTTTCTGAATGATCTTCACCTTCTCAGTCATTTTCCGAATCATATCAGGCCCAAGTTCTGGTACTTCAGATATATCATCCCAATATAAAGGAGATCTGCACTTCTTGCCATACAATGCCTCAAACGGTGCCATCTCTATGCTCGTTTGATAGCTGTTGTTGTACGAGAATTCACATAACGGTAGTGAATCTTGCCAACTAATGCCAAAGTCTAGCACTACAGCCCTCAACATGTCCACTAAAGTCTGGATAGTCCGCTCTGACTGTCCGTCTGTCTGGGGATGATAAGCAGTGCTCAGGTCCAATGTCGTACCTAAAGCCTGCTGCAGACTGTGCCAAAAGTGAGAAGTGAATCGTGGATCACGATCTGATACGATAGACTTCGGCACACCATGTAATCTGACTACCTCTCTGACATACAATTCTGCCATCTGATCGTGTCGATATGTCATTCTGTATGGAATAAAACACTCTGATTTGGTCAGTCTGTAAAAAATGACCCAAATCGCATCACAGCCCCGAGATGATCGAGGTAACTTCGTCACGAAATCCATGGAAATGTGATCTCATTTCCATTCAGGAATAGACAAACTCTGAGGTAAACCTCCGAGCTTCTTTCTTTCGGCCTTCACCCGTAGGCAATTTAAACACTTAGACACAAATTCGGCCATGTCTGAACTTCATCTGTTTCCACCAGAACTGTGTCTTTAGATCGTTATACATCTTTCTGCCACCAGGGTGAATGCTGAACCGACTACAGTGCGCTGCTGACAATATCTGTTGTTTCAACTCTGAAACATCTGGCACTACAATACGGTTATTCACATACAGGACAAAATCACGTACCTGATATTCAGACTGATGTCCTGATCTGACCATCTGAATTGACTTCTGTATATTCTGATCTGTTCTTTGAGCTTCTTTAATCCTCATAATCAAATCTTGCTCAACTTGAATCGAAGCAACTCTCAGCGGTCTACTATGTGTGTTAAATGCTAAACCAGACAAACAACAATCTTCAACTAAATTCGAAACACCTATCGTCGATAAGGATAGGGCACAAACCTTTCGACTCAAGGCATCTGCTGCTGCATTTGACTTCCCTGGATAGTACTTGATCTCGCAATCAAAATCTTTCAGTAGATCAAGCCATCTACGCTGCCTCATGTTCAACTCTGACTGAGAAAACAGATATTTCAGGCTTTTATGGTCAGAATAAATTTCAAATTTCTCACCATAAAGATAGTGACGCCAGATCTTCAAGGCAAATACGATAGCCGCCAATTCAAGATCATGAATGGGGTATCGACTCTCGTGTGGCTTCAGCTGTATAGAGGCATATGCGATCACATGACCTCGCTGCATAAGAACACATCCTAGCCCTCTGTGAGATGCATCACAATATACAACGAAATCGCCAGTACCCAAAGGAATCATCAAGACAGGTGCACTGGTCAGCCTCTTCTTCAACTCTAGGAAGCTAGACTCGCAATCCTCCGACCACACAAATGGTGTATTCTTTTGCGTTAACTGGGTAATCGGCTTCGCAATACTGGAGAAATCTTTGATGAATCGTCTATAGTACCCTGCTAGACCCATGAAACTGCGTATCTCTGGCACAGAAGTCGGTCTCGGCCAACTGATCACAGCTTCCACTTTACTTGGATCCACAGAAATACCATCTCCAGATATGATATGACCCAAAAAGACAACCTGTCTCAGCCAAAACTCACACTTTGACTGTTTCGCATACAATCTTTCATTTCTCAATGTTTGCAACACAATTCTCAAATGATTGGCATGCTCATTCAAATTCTTTGAATACACCAAAATATCATCAATAAAAACAATCACAAACTCATCTAAATACCTCTGAAAGACACGGTTCATTAGTCCCATAAACACCGCTGGAGCATTCGTTAATCCAAAAGGCATGACAATAAATTCGTAATGTCCATACCAAGTTCGGAATGCTGTCTTTGGTATATCAATATCTCGTACTCGCAGCTGGTGATATCCAGATCTCAGATCGATCTTGGAATAGATAGATGATCCCTGCAACTGATCAAATAAGTCGTCGATACGAGGCAAAGGATATTTGTTCTTTATCGTTGCCTTGTTCAGCTGCCTGTAATCTATAAACAATCTCATAGAACCATCTTTCTTGCGCACAAATAGCACTGGTGCACGCCAAGGAGATACACTGGGTCTGATAATATATCCCTTGGCTAGAAGATCTTCTAGTTGTGCTTTCAATTCCTTCAACTTTATAGGCGCCATCCTATACGGAGCTCGAGATATAGGAGCGGTACCTGGAATAAGATCAATACTAAAATCTACCTCTCGAGCTGAAGGTAACCCTAGAATCTCGTCAGGAAATACATCTGCAAACTCCCGTACTACTGGCAAATCTGCCAATGTCGAGCTCGGTTCAGTAAGTCTACTGAATAAATAAGGAACCCTTCTGCTCCTTGCTGCAACAATCTACTCATAGTCAGAGCAGAGATACTAAGGGAATCCGAGATCTGGAACCCTTACCATAGAATTTCCACTCCTCTGTCATTTCAGGTCTGAATCTGACAATCTTGTGAAAACAGTCTACGGTGGCTCTGTACTTAGTCAACATGTCAATCCCGACAATACAATCAAAATCAGATAAACCAAGTACAACACATTCTAAATCGATCTCATGCCCTTCAAACTGTAGTACACAATGTCTAACTCTGAAGTCACAGATATCAGACCACTTCCCAACGGAGAAGAAATAGACACTACAATAGACAATGACTCTACAGGCAATGCATGTGTCAATGCAAAACGTTCTGATATGAATGGCACCTGTATCTATCAATACATATGCAGGATAACCGCAAAGAAAACAGTTACCCGCAATCACATCGTCTGGTGCACCTTGGGCTTGCTCTTCCGTCAATGCAAATACCTGAGCTTGTTGTCTGGGAGGTTGGCTCACTGTCTGGCCACCTCTGGCTCTAGGCTGGGACTGTGTAGGCATGGGCTGGAAGGAATGGACAGACGAAGCTTGCCTCTCAGGCTGAGTCACTGATGCTGATGACCCTGCACTCTGAAATATCTAGGCATCTCTCTGGGGACAAACTCTGGCGAAATGTCTCTGTTGCTTACATATGTTACATCTGCCCATCACTCCCTGACACTGCTCTGTGGCATGTCGGCCTCCACAAGTAGTACAATATACACCTGTCACATCTGTACTCTGACCAGGACCTCTCTGTCTTGACCCACTGGAGCTCGATGAACTACTCCCTGCTCTCTTGAACTGCTTACCCTTAGCCTTCAAAGAATCTTTCTTCCCACTACCACTGATTCCACTATCAAATTGAGGAGGAGGTGGTGGAAATTGTGTGGCGAACGGTGGCGGTCTCCGACCCTGAACACTATAGGAAGCTCCTCGCTGCCTAATCAAGCCAGCATCTGCTCCCTTCGCTCCATTAAGCGCCTCAGAAAAAGTGTTGGGTCGCCCCGTGTTCACTAAAGTGAAAATATCTGGATTCAAACCATTTATGAATTGATCGGCCACTGCCTCATCATTCCCTGCTACGTGAGGTGCAAATCGAAGTAAGGACGAGAATTTGGCAACATATTCCTCTATGTTCCATTGCCCTTGTCTCAAGTTGGCGAACTCGGCCCCTTTGTCTTTTCGATACGACACTGGAAAGAAACGTTGATAAAATTCATCTTTAAAGACTTTCCAAGTAATATCAATACCTCGATGTTCTAAGGCTCGTTTCGCCGTTAGCCACCAACTCTTGGCCACTTCTTGCAATTGATGCCCAACCAGCTTCACTCTACGTTCATCTGTATAGGCAAGTGATTCAAATAACATCTCTATATCATCAAACCAGCTTTCGCAATCCACTGCATTTTCTGTGCCCTTCAAGGTAGGTGGATGGAATGATTGAAATCTCTTCAACAAAGTCTCCATCGGTGTCGCAGTAACGTCCATCTGAGTACCTGACGTACTACCCTGTTCCGGCACTTGACCTGCAGCTGGTTGTGGTATTCTTCTAGGCGGCATATCTGATTATCAAACAGATTAGGATACGATCTATACAATCTGTCTCAGCCCTCCTCTGATCATATACCTCTGAACCAGAATCGGTTCTGATTCAGTCTTTACTAGTATATGCTTTAAATCAACTCAGATACAATACAACATATAATAGGGAAGACATTAAATCATGCTAGCACATCAAAAGCAAGGAAGAAGACTCAATCTACCCAGCTCATTCTATTCTATCTCAGTTTACAGAACCTACTGCTCTGATACCACCTGTTGTGGGGACCCGGGCTCTAACTCAATTCTTTTCGGGATTAATCGGATCCTCGTTCAAAAATACGGGTCAAAATTTTGCTTTTAACATTAAATCAAATGTTTATAACTCAAGCACAAGATAATTATTTATTTTATTTCAATAACCATAATTACATGTCTTGTTCTAATACATTCATACAAACTAGTGTTCAATCCCAACCATAATCAAAATATAGTACATGTCTAGTAAAAGAAACCACTAGCAATCTGCTGCGCCCGAAGTCACCACGCTATCTCGATCTCTCATCTCTGTCGTGACCCTGATCCTGCCTCACCTGTTTATGCACACATACAGACATAAAAACAGCCGGAAACTCCGGTGAGAACAAATCCCTGTATAAAACATGCTGATACGAAATCATAAATCATGCATGAAAGCAATAACAATGGCTCCATAGTCTATGAAACCGATCTATCTAAACATGCAACTCAAATCAAATCATGTCTTGACTCGAATCGACTCTACTCTAGGGATCCCGGTGTGAATAAGACGTCACTGTCTGTCACCTACCCTCCCAATCGGGGTAACTGTACGTCTTATTCCTAGACTTCGGTCATATCTGTATCGAATGTCTACAATCGGAGTGATTCTGATCCGAAGCGTCGACACCACCGAACATCTAGTTTGGCAAGTCTGCCAATGACTCTCCTATCTCAAAGGCTTGAATATAAATCTATAAACAAGACATCATCATATCAAGGAGATTTGAATATAAATCTATAAACAAATCAAAATCACATCAAAAGATAAACAACAATTCTAGTATGTGATTTGGTTGGGAAACTCAAACTGAATCTCATTTGAGTTGTGTCTTCCCCAAACAAAACATGAGTTATACCTTTCGTCGCACAATGTCTGTCGATGTCGAAGTCTCGATGACGAATCTGTCACTATCAAATCTGAAATGGAAATATTACATATTCTATCAATCTCTAATCTCAATCAACACATATCCAATTCAATACTTGATCTCGGTACAATTTGACGGCATAACGACGTAATTTCTCAATACCGGTCAATGCAACTCCCACATATATCAATAATTCATAGGTCTCAACTCATAATCATCATCATAAGCATATGATAGTACTCAAAATCTGCACAAGTTAACTCTAAACATGCTGGAAAATAATAACTATAGCATACAACATCCGTTCTTCGATCCGGTTGCATTTCCACGATATCAATCATCTCAAGAACATATTATCACAAGTATATCAGCATTTCTCCAACATGTATACTTCAAAACATGTTAAAACTTACCCAAACTTACATCCTTTTGTAGCCCTTAAAGAAAGGAGCAAGGTACTATGCTTGGATTAAAGTTTGGATGTGTATTTCTTGTACAAACTAGCTTTAAAAGAAGAGAACTTTCCCTTTCTCTCGGTGGTCTCAGCTGTGCTAGGAGAGAAATGAAGACACACACTATATATATCTTGCATGTTGAGGGGCAAGTGTCATATTTTTCAAGTAACACGCATGACCGCGGGTGCGGTAGTTCAGGAACCGCGGGTGCGCTCAAGCTTCGGCGGTTCATCCACTTTCCAAAATCGACGACCGCGGGTGCGCTACATATAAAACCGCGGGTGCGGTGACATCAACGCAGGTGCGGTGTCATTTCTGTAAATACTTTCCAACTCTCTGTCCATCAACTGCGGGTGCACTCTTTCTTGGACCGCGGGTGCGGTGACCCTACTGTAAAATGACCAATTTTTCTGTCCATGCACCGCGAGTGCGTTGCTTCACTAGGCGCGGGTGCGGTCCCTTTCTTCAAGCAACACTTCATCTTTTCATTTTATCCACATACAATCTAGGGCATTACATGATTGAAGATTGTTGTTTGTCTGGATTAGCGTTTGACACAGATAGTAGACCATTGAGACTTGCTACGATTCAAGTTGTGCTAGATTTGAATTTGAAAATTAAAGCAGCACAAAGAACTGATCAGAATATTCAGAAGTCGATTCAGATGGTCAGATTAGGGCATTTATCAGAATATCAGATACTTGATCATGTTCTGTATGTAAATAACCATCTTGTAGTGCCAGATGTTTCAGATTTGAAACAACAGATATTGTCAGAGGCGCACTGTAGTCGGTTCAATATTCATCCTGGAGGTAGGAAGATGTACAACGATCTGAAGACACAATTCTGGTGGAAACAGATGAAGTCAGATATTGCAGAGTTTGTGTTTAAGTGCTTGAATTGCCAACAGGTGAAGGCCGAGAGGAAGAAGCCCGGAGGTTTACTTCAGAGTTTATCTATTCCTGAATGGAAATGGGATCACATTTCCATGGATTTTGTTACGAAATTACCGCGATCATCCCGGGGTTGTGATGCGATTTGGGTCATTATTGACAGATTGACCAAATCAGCTTGTTTTATTCCGTACAGAATGACGTACCGACATGATCAGATGGCAGAGATATATATCAGAGAGGTGGTCAGATTGCATGGTGTGCCGAAGTCGATCGTATCAGATCGTGATCCACGATTCACTTCTCATTTCTGGCACAGTTTGCAGCAAGCCTTAGGTACGACATTGCATCTGAGGGCTGCTTATCATCCCCAGACAGACGGACAGTCAGAGCGGACTATCCAGACTTTAGAGGATATGCTGAGAGCTATAGTGCTAGACTTTGGCGCTAGTTGGCAGGATTCACTCCCTCTTTGTGAATTCTCGTACAATAACAGATATCAGACGAGCATTGAAATGGCTCCGTTTGAGGCATTATATGGCAAGAAGTGCAGATCTCCTCTGTATTGGGATTACATCTCTGAGGTACCAGAACTTGGGCCTGATATGATTCGTGAAATGACTGAGAAAGTGAAGATAATTTAGAAGCGAATGAAGACGGCACAAGATAGGCAAGCCAAGTATGCCAATATCAGACGTAGACCGTTAGTATTTGAACTGGGAGATAGAGTATTCTTGAAGATTTCTCCTTTCAGAGGCATTGTCAGATTTGGCAAACGCGGGAAGTTGTCTCCTAGATACATCGGTCCTTACGAGATTCTGGAAAAGATTGGTGATCGAGCCTATCGACTTGCTCTTCCTCCTTCTTTATATGGAATACATGACGTTTTTCATGTATCGATGCTGCGTAGATATATGCCTGATGCTTCTCATGTCATTCAGCCTGACGAGGCCGAACTTGACGATACACTCAGTTATTTTGAGCAACCATTACAGATTCTAGATCGAAAAGAAAAGCAGCTCAGAACGAAGACTATTCCGTTATGAAATTCCAGTGGAGTCATCATGGTATGGAAGAAGCGACTTGGGAAACAGAATCAGAAATGAGACAGAGATACCCAGAGCTATTCCGCCTATGTGAGTTTTCTATACAGTTTTATTATACCTTCTTATTGATATGTGTTAATCGCCTGTGATTTCGGGGACGAAATCATATCTTAGGGGGGGAGAAATGTAAGGCCCGAGAATTTGGTTAACGTAATCAGACATGTTTTGTTGATAATTAAGGTGATTGTAGACGCATTGTATCGGACCAGAAAAGACGAGAAAATATACAAAAAGTGGTGTAAAGGACAAACAGGCGGCGCACATGCGCGAAGAAATACGCGCATATGCGCTAGGTGTCCAGAAGACCTCGCGCATATGCGAGAGATGAGGCGCGCATATGCGCGAGAGGTTGAAATGTAGAATGCCGAGACCAGTAGGTCTCGCGCATATGCGCCGGTTGGTGTCGCGCATATGCGCGAGACGTGTTGATCAAAAATTAAACAATGTGTCCTTGCCATGCATATATAGTGTATGTGTCTTCCTTTCCTCATGAATTCAGCAGGCAAGAACCGAGAGCACTCCATAGAAATTCTCAAGTTTCCTTCCATCTTTGAATTGTGATTACTCAAGATCTAGCCATCTAATTTTTAATTCAAGTTTATATTTGTGCTCCTTGCATCAAAAGCTACAAGAGGATGTAAGTTTTAATCAATTCCTAGATAGTTTGAAGTTTACATGTTGGGGAAATTCTGATATGCTTGTAGTTATGTGTTCTTGAGATCATATACATCGTAGAAACGTAAACGGATCGAGAAAATGATAGCATATGACATGATTATGATTTTCAGCATGTATTGAGTTGAGATATGCAGATTTTAAGATGATAATGAGTATATTGTGCTGATTATGAGTTGAGGATTATGACTTGTTGATATATGTTGAGATTTGAGTTGATTTGGTATTACAAGATCACGTCGTTATGCCGTCGAAATATACCGAGAGTGAATATTGCTACGTACATGTATTGGTTGAGTTTAATGTTGATCTTGTATCTATTGAACATTGCCATTTCAGATTCATCGTGCCTCACTTCGACTTCGAGACCTCGACATCGATAAAGGTTTAACAAGAAAGGTATAATTCATGTTAAATTTGGGAAGACACAACTCAAATGAGATTCAATTTGAGTTTCCCAACAAAATCAGATACTAGATTGTTGTTTCTACTTTGATATGTTGTGCCTTGTTTATAGATTCATATTCAAGCCTTTAAGATAGGTGAGTCATTTGGTAGATTCTCCAAAGAACTAGACGTTCGGTGGTATCGACGCTTCGGATCAGAATCACTCCGATTGTAGATATTCGATACAGTCAGGATCGAAATCTAGGAATAAGATGTAACGCCACCCCGAATGGGAGAGTAGGTGGGAGATCTGTTATATCTTATTCACACCGGGATCCCTAGAGTTAGACAAGAGTCAAGTCCAAGATATGAGTTGGATTTTTAGTTGATTATTTTCTATTGTTCATGTTTCATAGACTATGTGGAACATGTTATTATTGATTTCATTCATGATAGTATGTTCATGTTTTATTTTGTATATTCATGTATTATGGTTTGTATTCCCTTGCATGATATGCATGTATACATTTTTTATACTAGGATTTGTTCTCATCGGAGTATCCGGCTGTTGTTGTGTCTGTATGTGTGCATAACGACAGGTGGGACAGGATCTGGGTCGAGACAGAGATGAGAGGACGAGATAGCGTGGAGATCACGGGCCTAGAAGAGGAACTAGGAATGTTTACTTTTAATATGTAGTATGTTGTGAACTCTAGTTTGTATGATGGAAATAGAACAAGACTTGTATCTATGTTTTTATGCTAGAATGAATAAAGATGTTGTTGTGTATGATCTATGTACATTTGATACAATGTTTAAAAGAAATTTTTTTTTACGACCCACATTTTCTAGCAAATATCTAGTTAATCCCAAAAAGAATCAAGTTAGAGCCCGGGTCCCCACAAAAGGAGAGGTTCTAATCATGGTTATAGCCCCTAGGGCAGCCAAGACCAGAAAACTTCTCCTTTGACAGCAAGACAGGAAATCGAATGCAAAAGGGGCATGCTTGGGAAGTTGCTGTCATTTCTGATTTCCAGCATGCATGGGGATTGAAATAATGGACCAACATGGTCTTGACACACCCTAGTACGTGTCTAGGTGCAGCCTTGGGAGCCTAGGGTCGAGCCAACCGCCTGAAACCATCAAAAACAAGCAAAACCGTGAGGGCACCATGGAAGAGTCAAAAATCTGCACTATGCATTTTGATAATATCTTGAACAAATTTCGGTTTTGCTTCAAGTTTCATGCACATATGATGTTTTAAAATAATACTATGACTTGATTGAGGAGTAAATAAAACATATGCATGCCTTGGTTTGTTTTGAACGAAAAACAAACGATTACGACGACGCGGTGCGGAGGAGACAGAGTGATCTTCTTTTTCTTGTTTTCCCTCAATTTCTCTTTTGTTTTTCTATGGCTTGGTCACGATTTTCTTCTCTGAAAATGCTCTCAGATTTCGGTGGAAATGGAGGGGAGAAAATGGTTAGGGAAATGAGGGAAAGTCAACAAATAAGGTGGGGTAGAATGGCAAGATCTCTTGCTTCTTTTGAATTTGTTTGATAAGGAAAAGTTGGTGATATTAAAAGATTTTATTGATGATATTGGGGTTGAATGGCCGAAACTTGTTATCAAAGCAAGGGTAGTAATATTGTTTACTTAATAATTTTGGTGATTAAAAAGAATGGATTATCATACCAAGGAAAAGATTAGGGAAATGAATCAAAGGTGAGTTGTTAAACAAATATTCAATCTTTCAAGGAAGTGGCCGATAGTTTCATTCAAAAAAGGATAGGGAAATAGCGTAATGATTAATTTTTAAAGATTAAGTGTGATGGGATTATCTCTCAAGAAAATGGATAAGGAAAGGAATCAAGGAAATGAGTTGACAAATTAAATATTTTTAAAAATTGAAATGACCGATTTTTATTAGATAAAAAGGAGGGAAATGTTGCTAGATAAACATGGTAGAAATATTGCTTAAATATTAATTAGTGTTGAATAAAATTTAGGGAATTATCTATCATGAATGGATAGGGAAAGATATCAAATAAACGGGTTGACAAATATTTTTAAATCAATCAAGGTGGGGGCCGAAAATTGAATAAAATAAAAGGGGAAAATATTTCTTAATTATTGAATTTTAAATCTCTAGTGTTTTGTCTACCCATTAAATATTTTAGTGAATTAAGAAATTAATTATTGAACTTTATTTTCTACCTATCTCGAATTATTTAAATAATTCCTCAAGCTTTCTTTTACATTAATTTAACTTATTGTTTAACTTAAATAAATTCTAGGAATGATTTCTAAATATTAAATTTTACCTTAAAACTCCAACTCCAGTCCGGCATCACTTAATTAACTGAAACGATAACAATTAAACTACTGCATAAAATAAAATAAATTTAAAGAAAAGAATTTAAATACTCATGCAATAGAGATCATTTTAATTTAAATGCTAGAAATTATGCATGACTTATACGTAGTCCAATTTACGGGTTCTACACTTTTGGTATGGTGCCTTTGAAATTGGTGCAGCACCAGGGACCAAGTTTATTTAAAATTCCACTTCTCTATCGAGTATCGCCCCAAGTAAATCCTCGGGTAAAACATCTGGAAATTCCTGGACGACTGCTATATCCTCCAGTTTAGGGACAGTTTCTTCTCGTACTTCGCTGATCATTGCTAGGTAGATTTCCTCACCGCATTTTATGGCCTTCCAGGTTTGTGAGGCTGATAGTTGGGACGTACGTTAGTCTTGTTTTCATTTGGTTTGTTGGGTCCTGACCCTTTATATTTTTTTTCAAGACAATCTTTAATCTGTTGTCCTACTTTTTCCACATTTGAAGCAAGCACCTGTTTTCCTATAACATTCCTCGATGTGATTCTGTCAATAAGTAGTGCACCACTTCCATTCCTTGTTGCCAGCATTGCTAAAGGTTCCTTTTGAGGGGCCACTTGAATGGTTTGGCCTCTTGAATTTGAGACCACCTTGAGCAGACTAAATGACAAAAGGTCTCTTGTTCTTGTTTTCTTCTTCTCGGCGCTTAATATCTGTTTCTGCGCTCATAGCTGTGCTCATTAAATCTGCAAAATTGTTTGGTCTAGATACGGCCAAAGCAGATTGAATTCGGCAGTTCGACCCTTTCTTGAAACTATGAATTTTCAGAGTTTCATCCGACATGATTGTTGGAACATAGGTTCCAAGATCATTGAATCTAGATGTGTGAATATTCCATTACTGTCATGTCCGATGTTTGTTTGAAGTATTCGAAATCACTTAGCTTTTATAGACAAAATTATGCTGGGTAATATTGTTTCAAAAATTCCCTTCGGTGTATTTTCCATGAGATCTGCTCAACCTCGGCCTATAATGGCGATATTTTCTCCCACCACTTTCGTGCACGATCTTCCAAAAACGGTGTCACCACTTCCACTTTATGCTCTTCAGGTATTTCAAACAAATGAAGTTGGGTTTCAACATTTCTAAGCTAGTTATGACTGACTTCTGGATTAGGATTCCCATCAAAGGTTGGGACTCGATTCCTTTGGAGGGATTCATAGTGATACTTGATGCCACGAGGTTGTGGTTCTGGCGGTGGAGGGATGGCGCTGGCAGTTGGGTTCACAATTCCTTGCAGTGTGGCAGCTACTATAGTAGCTATTGTCATCATGTCTTCTCGACTGAGATTCACCCTCGGTGGTGATGGTGGATTTTCGTTTTCGTTTTGATTGATTCCGCGGGGGTTACAGTTGTTTCTGGGTGGTCTACCTGCCATTTACTATGAACATATATTTTAATTAATTTGTTTGAAACAATACATAATCAAAGAAATATTTTCATTAATTTTTGAAATGCACACTTAGTCTTTTGATATCAAAATGATTAGCCTAATTGTCCTATATACAATCGATGCTTATCCTACGGATTACTCCACCTGTCCAGTACTTCACCATCTCCTATAGCTTCGTCAATTTTTTCTTCCATGGGATTTCCTCCTTGGTCTTCTTCGAGTTTGCCCCTGAGATCTTCCATATTGACCATATCATTTTGAAGTTGATTGATGTGTTGTTCCAAGAGAGAGTTGTGATTTGTCAATGTTTCTACTTCCTCTTGCAGCTGTTGAATCGTGGACTGGTTCACGTTCTCATTGACTTCATGCTCTTTGAGGCGGCGTTGTGTTTTGAGACGAATATCGTCCAGAATCTGGAGCATAAAAATCCTATATTGCGCTTTGTTCAACTCCCGTTTTGTGATCTCGTGTTGCCATTCTGATTCTTGATGGTAGGCGGTATAGCGTCTAATGTCCTCTCGTAATTTCCTTGCTTGGTCACGTGCCTCGTAAAGGTCATTATCCATGCATTTATTATTTCCATCTAATTGAGAATTATCCCTCTTAAGCTTGTCATTTTTCGTCTTCAGCGTTTCTGTTTTTTCTTCCTTTGCCTGAAGTAGTTTTTGGAGTTCGGCTATAATGATTTGTGGGTCCATGTTTTTTTCCTATGAAAGTTAAAAGAAATGAATTTTATTGATAGGTTTATAAAATTCTCATAAATTTTGCTATGTGAAGGCGACAATTTAAGGCTAATAACAAAGTTTTTATTCATAAATAAGTTATTACACTTAGTGCTTTTCAAAACATATTTTTATTACAATCATAATCACAGTCTAACCTAGTCTATCATATCTCAGTCGTCACTATCGTTATCATCGTTCACCACTTCCATCGGTGCTTCTTCCTCCTCTTCCATATTTTCTACCACCAGACGCAAATAAATATTCTTCCTCCTCTTCCATATATTCTTGTTTTTAACCGTTGTCGTTGGGCATTATTTTTGTAGTGTGTATATGCAATAATTTAAGGATAATAAATTTTTTTTATTCGGAAATAAGTTGTTACACTTCTTTGCTTTTCAAAGCATATTTTTATTACAATCACCATACTAGTCGAGCCTATTCTATCATGTCTCCATCGTTACTATCATCGTCGACCATCTCCATAGGTGCTTCCTCCTCTTCCTTCATGTTCTCCACCACTAGATGCAAATAGTTATTCTGATCTTGAAGCATATCCATGCCGATATGAAGCTTAGTGATGTATCGTTCCTGCTTGTTAGTGATTTCTTCTTGACGATGACGAGCACGAGTAGCACGATCTCTCTCAGTCTCCACTCTCTCTAGTAACTCCCGGTTCAAGGTAGCTACGCGCTCGATACGGGGTTAATCATTAGGTACCAAAGAAGTTTGCTCTTGGCCAAGTCTAGGTGATGGGTGAGTCGCTGCACATCCGTCTGAAGTAGGTTCTTGATCTCTATAAGCTCATATTTTTTCCCCCTAGCGAGTTGAGCCCTAAGAGTCGCAATTTTCCTAGCTAGATTATCAATCGTGAACCGGCGCATGCAAAGGGCAGCTTGAGCATGAGTTCGTGGAGCAGCTATTTCCTAGAATAAATCGAGGTAAAATTTTAGAACACTAATAAAGGATAGAAAGGCACACAATTTGAATGTAAACAAAGTTGTCGTGGAATTTTTGATACCAAGAATTTACAAAATGATTGGAAGAGATAGAATTCGAATTTCTCGAAGAAGATTATGGAAAGAATGAAAGTTTTGTTTCAGGTAGGAATGCACTAGGCTTTTGCCAAAAATTGAACTTCTTCAAATTTTGTCCATCAAAATCCCAGCGGGATTATAAACCTTGCGGCTCTGACACCACTTAAATGTCATGTCCAGAGACCGAGGCATCGGTGACATCCGGCATTGTTTATCAATTTACATGAAAACAATTAAGCCTCGTAGCAAATAGCCAAAAACCAATCTTTTTCATAAAACAAAATATTGTCTTTACAATGACAACAAAATAAAAATTACATCAGAATTGCGGAAACGAAATAAATACAAAGTCTTGATTTTAGATCTTTTGGTGCGATCACAAGTCCCAGAACGTTGCATGCTTCTCCTCATTCAATTATTCCTAATTCTTATTTGGAGACGGATATAAGGGGTGAGTGTTTTGGGAAAAACTCAACAAGTGGGGCCGATCGATTTCCACAAGTACATATAGAGTTAATTTTAAAGCATCTTTTACCAGACTTTTAAGACTTGACTTATCATAACAGAACCGAATAAAATTCAAAATATGAGACAAAAGTTATCAGAACAAACACGACGCTGTTACTCATTTTCTATGGTCAAATTGTCCCCAATATGTTTGTCGTCTAAGAGGTGAGGTCTAAACATAGTTTTATACCAACTAATAGGGGCAAGAACACAGTTTTATACACACTGATGGGGGCAAGACAGAACTACAATCGTCGTCCCACCTTCAACTCAAATTTTAACAGTGTTTCACAGAATCGGATTTACCGAACAGTACTTATCAGAATTTAGATAGGAATTCAGCGGAATCATCGAACATCGAAACCAAAAGAACATAACGTACATCGATCGAGATTTTAAAAGACAGATATCATTTTTTGAAATGAAAGGACACAAATACATGCATGTCATAATATGTTTTTACAAAGTTTAAATTTACAATAAAAGTACATAACAAAAACCCACTTACTAAAGTTCGAGTGTATGCTTCAAGACTTGCTGAAACTCAGAGGTGCAAAACCTTGCTGAAATTTGAACATATGTGGTAGATATTTGGACAGGGCCTTTCAACAATGTTGAAAATAATTTCCAGTACGAAAACTCCGGGACAAGTCTTCCTTCTTCCTCCTTGCTAGTAGCGGCCGAGAGGTGGGTGTGAAGGAAGGGTGCCGAATTTTTGGGTTGCTTTCTGGGAGTGTTTTTCCTTCAGCCTATGTGTGTTATTTTTAGGTGAGAAATGGCCTCTCAACTACCCCATGGCCGCCCCCTTGAAGCCCAAGAAAAGCCTTCAATGTGGTCAAGGTTATCTAAGAATCAATGGTCACCTTGATCAACTCAAGGGTTATTTCTTACATAATAAATTTGTCCATTCCCTTAGCTCTTCTCCAAGCACCCTTTTTAGTTCTTTTAGGACAAGAATAGATGAGCTTCTTTGAGCTAAAAGATTGATTTCATAAGCTGGGGGTTTACTCATCTGTTAACGACTTTTCGATTGATGTGGTTCTTTATGGCATAGATCCCTTTTGAGCTAATCTTCGAGCATTTAAGTTACTTCCTCGAGCCGTGTTAGCTGAAAATTTAAGTTTATAGTTGAGTTTTATAGTTAAGTTAAAGTTTTGAGCTTATTTTCGAGTTTTCATTCTTACATGATTCGCTTCGGAAATTCCGGGTTCATATCATAGGAGCCACCTCTAAGTTCTCGCCGTTAGTGGATCAATGAGGCAGCCGCAACCAGAACATCGCGTTCTGAACGAGGGTTGATTGTGATACCCCATTCAAGAGTGAACTTGATTCCAAGAATGTGCAGATATGTGACTAAATAGTTGGGGAGGGCTTAAAAGATTTAATAGGTATCACTCGTATCATAGATGTGCATCTTTTTTTAAAGAACTCATTAGTTTAGAGCTTTAAAGTTAAGCATGCTTGATTTGAAGAAATTTTTTAATGAGTGACCCCTTGGGAAGTTTTTCAGCATGTATGTGAGAGAGGCCATAAGGACACTTGAAAAACATGTTTTGGTATAGGAGGGACAGATGTAATGCTCGAGATTTTATTATGTCAATCTGAGATTATTGATTATGTATTGATGTGATTATAGAAGGACCACTCCGAGACCAGATTTGGTAAAGCATGTGATATTTTGTTGTCAACTTCATTTCCTCAGATATAACAGCAAGAAACGAGAAAGCTCGACCAGAGAAGATTCTCAAATTTTCTTGGATCTTAGAATTCAATTTATGCAAGATCCGGCCGTCTGATTTTCAATCTAAGTTCAGTACTGTGTTTCTATCGACAAGAACTTCCAAAGGACGTAAGTTTTATTATGTTTCTTTATGATTTGAAAATACGATATTGAAGGAATCATGATATGATTTTTATTATGTGTTCCTGAGATTGTAGTAATCGTATAATCAAAATCGGATCCAAGAACGGATACCGTATGAAATTATTATATTTTCAGATTGAATTTGATTGCGATTATACCGATTTGAGGATATCAGATTGTGTTTGTTATCGATTATGAGTTATGATTTGTATCTGTTGATATTGTATTGTCGGTATCTCGAGATTGTGCCGTTATGCCGTCGAAACAGAATTAGATTGAGTTCTGATTATATCCCATATTGGTGGGGTTGTATATTGATATTGTACTCCTCAATAATGTCATTGCCAGATTGAGTGTTGACAATATCGAATTCAAAACTTCGACTTCGTCAGATCGACAAAAGAAAGGTAAAAATCAATGTTAAATCGGGAAGATACGACTCGAGTAAGAGATAGCTTGAGTTTCCCAAATCACATACTTTATTGCATTGCTTTGATATATTTGCAATTCTTGAGATTGATATGCTTAGTCTATTGATTTATAGCAAAGCATGTGTGTAGTCTATGGCAGAGGTGCCATGTCGTTGGCAGAGATGCCAAGTCACTGGACATTTGGTTTATATCTATGTTGCTTAGGAGTAGATCGACTGTTATTGCAGAGATTCGATATAGAAGGCCAAAGTCTGGGAATAAGAACGTACAACCATCTAGCTGAGAAGAGTAGGTGAGAGCATGTTGCGTTCTTATTCGAACCGAGATCCCTAGACAAAAGTCGAGTCAGAGATTAAGAGACAAAGAGTTTGATTTACAGTTTTATATCGATTCATGCTTTTCAGATTATGATACATGCTATTGATAACTGTTCCATGCTTTTATATATGTTTATATGATTGCATGTATACATTGTTTATACTATGAATATATTTCTCACCGGAGTTATCCGACTGTTGTTGTGTTTGTATGTGTGCATGACAACAGGTGGGACAGGATCAGGGTCGAGAAGAGGATGAGAGATTGAGTTTAGAGTGGAGATTCGGACCCAGATATAGTGTTGTTTTCATCACTTGATATGTAGTGAATGAACCTTAGTTTATTATGATTGTATGTTGTACTAGACTTGTACTTTTGGATCATGTTGTAGATATTAACTTGATCTTTTGATTTGAATGAGATGGGACCTAATTTATTATAGAGTTTGTACACTTGTTTATATAGTGTTCAACATTTAAAAAAAAAATTTATGACCCAGTTTCATTAATTGATCCTAATGGTGATTAAAAAAGATGAGTTAGTGTCCGGGTCCCCACAACAGGTGGTTTCAGAGCAATGTTGTACTTTCTTTAGACTGGGATAGAAGAGAGTGAGCGGGGTAGATTGAGTTTTCTTTCCTTTTTTTTGTGATGACAGCATGTTTTACTGCTTTAATACATTTTTACCTGAATACCTGATTTGATTGGAAACATGTATGACTTGAGAATGAATCAGAACCGATTCTTGATCAGTAGTAAGATGATCAGAGGAGGACTGAAACGGATTTGTTATATTTGGATGCTAATCCTTTTGATAATCAGATATGCCTCCTCGAAGAATCCCAGAACAGGGTAGTACCTCGAATAATCCGATAGAAGTTACACCGACACCCATGGAAACCCTGCTGAAGAGATTTCAATCGTTTAAACCGCCGACCTTGAAGGGCACTGTGAATTCTGTTGACTGTGAGAGTTGGCTAAATGACATTGAGATGTTGTTTGATTCCCTTGATTACACAGATGAAAGAAGAGTCAGACTGATTGGGCATCAATTGCATGACGTTGCAAAGAATTGGTGGGGCTCACGACTAAGAGAGCGTTGGAGCATCGAGGTACAGTTATTACGTGGAAAATCTTTAAGATTGAATTTTATCAAAGATTTTTTCCAGTATCGTACAGGAAAGACAAGGGTGCAGAGTTTGCCAATCTGAGACAGGGTCAGTAGAATATTGAAGAATATGTGGCCAAGTTCTCTACCTTGTTATGTTTTGCTTCAGATGTTGCTGAGAATGATGAAGCAGTGGCTGATCAGTTCATTAATGGGCTGAATCCTTAGATTTTTACACTGGTAAATGCAGGGCGACCGAATAACTTTGTTGATGCTTTGAACCGAGCCAAAGGAGCAGAAGCAGGTTTGATTAGACAGAAAAGAGCTTCGTATGTTGCTCCAGCACAGAAACAGTCACAACCCTCAGTTCCATTCCACCAACCCCCTCCTAGATTTGATAGTGGTGGTAGCAGCAGTGGAAAGAAAGATCATTTGAAAGCCAGAGGAAAACAGTTCAAGAAGTCTGGTAGTAGTTCATCTAGCTCCAGTTGTTAACGACAGAGCCAGAGTTACACAGGGGTCTATTGCAGAACTTGTCTAGGGAGACATCCCACAGAGCAATGCCAATAGACGATCATCAGATGTTCACTCCTTCGAGCCACCACCTACTACTCAGTCACAGCCGAGGCCAGAAGGAAGCCAGACTGTTAGCCAGCCTCCGAGAGAGCATGCCAGAGTATTTGCATTGACTGAAGAAAAGGCCCAGGAAGCACCTGATGATGTTGTTGCAGGTAACTGTTCTCTTTGTGGTTACTCTGCTTATGTATTGATTGATACGAGTGCATCCCATACTTTTATATCGGAACGATTTGCATTGATACATGATTTTCCTGTTGAGTCATTATATGCTGCAGTATCTGTCTCTTCACCTTTGGGGAGAGGTCTTATATCAGTGAAGTCTGTTAAATGTTGTATAATGCAATATGATGGGAATCATATTGAGTTAGATTGTATTGTACTCGGTTTGTCTGATTTTGATTACATTATCGGTATTGATATACTGACCAAGTACAGAGCTACCGTAGATTATTTCAAGAAGATTGTAATATTCAGACCTGAGATGGCTGATGAATTGAAATTTTACGGTAAGGGTTCCAGAGCTCGAATTCTTTTGATATCTACTTTAACTATGACTCAATTATTAAAGAAAAGAGCAAAGAAATTCCTTGTGTATTCAGTATATGTACTGAAATCGAGCCCTTCATTAGCAGATTTGTTAGTGGTACGTGAGTTTGCTGATGCCTTTCCAGATGAGATTCCGGGTTTGCCTCCAATCCGAGAAATAGACTTCAGTATTGAATTGATACCAGGTACAGTTCCTATTTCTAAAACTCCATACAGAATGGCACCGATTGAGTTGAAATAGTTGAAAGAGCAATTAGAAGATTTACTGGCCAATGGTTACATCAGACCGAGTGTTTCTCCTTGGGGTCCAGTATTGTTTGTTAGAAAGAAGGACGGTTCAATGAGACTTTGCATTGACTATCAGCAACTGAACAAGGCTACGATAAAGAATAAATATCCTTTGCCTCGTATTGATGATTTATTTGATCAGTTGCAGGGTTCTTCTGTTTATTCCAAGATCGATCTGAGAGCTGGATATCATCAGCTGAGAGTCAGAGATTGTGATATATCGAAGACAGCGTTCAGAACCAGGTATGGCCATTATGAGTTTATAGTCATGCCGTTTGGTTTAACGAATGCTCAAGCTGTATTTATGGGTTTGATGAACCCTATATTTCAGAAGTATCTTGATGATTTTGTTATTATCTTTATTGATGATATTCTGATTTATTCTAAAAATATGATGGATCATGATGAGCATTTGAGAACTGTATTGAGAATTCTGATAACTGAGAAATTGTATGCCAAACTATCTAAATGTGAGTTTTGGCTGAAGCAAGTGATATTTTTGTGACACATTATATCTTGAGACGGGATTTCTGTTTATCCTAGTAAAGTTGAAGCAGTGATCATTTGGCCTAGATCGACATCAGTGCCAGAGATACGCAGTTTTATGGGTTTGACAGGCTACTATCGTCGATTTATTAAGGATTTCTCCAGTATTGCTAAACCGATTACTCAACTGACTCAGAAGAAGGCCCCGTTTATTTGGTCAGAGGAGTGTGAATCCAGCTTTCTAGAGTTGAAGAAGAGATTGACCAGTGCTCCGGTGTTGACTATACCGTCAGGTACTGGTGATTTTGTTGTATATTGTGATGCTTCTCACAGAGGATTGTGTTGTGTTTTGGTGCAGCGAGGACATGTTATTACTTATGCCTCGAGACAATTGAAACCACATGAGACTCGCTATCCGATTCATAATCTTGAATTGGCTGCCATCGTATTTGCACTTAAGATTTGGTGACACTATCTATACGGTGAAAAATTTGAGATTTATTCTGATCATAAGAGTTTGAAATATCTATTTTCACAGTCAGAACTGAATATGAGACAACAAAGATGGCTTGATTTATTGAAAGATTTTGACTGTGAAATCAAATATTATCCTGGAAAATCAAATGCAGCAGTTGATGCACTGAGTCGAAAGATATGTTCGTTATCCTTATCGGCAATTGGTGTTTCGAATTTGATTGAAGATTTCTGTTTATCTGGATTAGTATTTGATACAGATTGTCAACCTCTGAGATTATATGCCATTCAAGTTGAATCAGAGTTGATTTTTCGAATCAAAGAAGCACAAAAGGTTGATCAGAATATTCAAAACTTGATTTTGATGGTCAAATCAGGACATCAATCCGAATATCAGGTTCGTGACGATGTACTATATGTGAATAATCGTCTTGTTGTGCCAGATGTTTCAGATTTGAGACACCAGATTTTGGCAGAGGCACACTGTAGTCGTTTCAGTGTTCATCCTGGTGGCAGAAAAATGTGCAATGATCTGAAGAAACAGTTTTGGTGGAAACAGATCGAAAGAGTTTGTGTCCAGATGTTTGAATTGCCAACAGGTAAAAGCAGAAAGAAAGAAACCAGAAGGTCTGTTGCATAGCTTATCTATTCCTGAATGAAATTGGGATCACATTTCCATGGATTTTGTGACGAAGCTACTACGATCCTCCCGAGGTTGTGATGCGATTTGGGTTGTTATTGAGAGATTGAACAAATCAGCATGCTTTATTCCGTACAGAATAAAGCACAGACATGACCAGATGGCAGAGATATATGTCAGAGAAGTGGTCAGATTGCATGGTGTGCCGAAGTCTATTGTATCAGATCGTGATCCTCGATTTACTTCACACTTTTGGCACAGTTTGCAACATGCTCTAGGAACGAAATTACATTTGAGTACTGCATTATCATCCTTAGACCGACGGACAGTCAGAGCGGACTATCCAGACATTGGAGGGTATGCTGAGAGCTGTAGTGTTAGATTTTGGCACTAATTGGCAAGATTCTTTGCCTCTTCGTGAGTTTTTGTACAACAACAGCTATCAGACGAGTATAGAGATGGCTCTGTTTGAAGCATTGTATGGCAAGAAGTGCATATCCCCTCTCTATTGGGATGAAATATCCGAGGTACCTGAACTGGGGCCTGATATGATTCGGGATATGACTGAGAAAGTGAAGCTGATTCAAAAGAAAATGAAGACAGCTCAAGACAGACAGGCCAAATATGCAGATATTAGACGTCGACCTTTAGAGTTTGAGCAGGGAGACAGAGTATTTTTGAAGATTTCTCCTTTCAAAGGAATTGTCAGATTTGGCAAGAAAGGAAAGTTATCTCCACGATATATTGGGCCGTATGAGATTCTTGAGAAGATAGGTACTCGTGCCTATCGACTTGCTATTTCATCTTCTCTATCTGGTATACATGATGTCTTTCATGTATCTATGTTGCGGAAGTATCTTCCTGATGCTTCTCATGTTATTCAGCCAGACGAGGCAGAACTTGATGAAACTCTGAGTTATTTTGAGAAACCGATCCAAATTCTAGATCGTAAAGAAAAGCAGCTCAGAACGAAGACTATTTCGCTTGTGAAAGTGCAGTGGAGTCGTCATGGCATTGAAGAAGCTACATGAGAGACTGAATCAGATATGAGACAGAAATTTCAAGAGTTATTTTATTGATGTGAGTTTTCTTATTTAGCTTCTGTATATCTCCTTCTGGTAAGTATTTGATTGCGTGTGATTTCGGGGACGAAATCAGATCTTAGAGGGGAGAATTGTAATGTCCGAGATTTTATTCTGTTAATCTGAGATTATTGATTTTGTATTGATGTGATTATAGAAGGACCACTCCGAGACCAGATTTGGTAAAGCATGTGATATTTTGTTGTGCAAGGACAGAAGGTCTCGCGCATATGCGCGGGATAGGGCACGCATATGCGCGAGCAATTGAAATGAAAAAATGCCGAGACAGAGAGTCTCGCGCATATGCGCCGATGATGGTCGCGCATATGCGCGAGACATGCAGCACAAAGGAATTAGCCACTTGTCATAGCCATGCATAAATATATGCAATCAACTTCATTTCCTCAGATGGAACAGCAAGAAACGAGAAAGCTCCAGGGAAGATTCTCAAATTTTCTTGGATCTTAGAATTCGATTTACGCAAGATCCGGCCGTCTGATTTTCAATCTGAGTTCAGTACTGTGTTTCAATCGACAAGAACATCAAAAGGACGTAAGTTTTCTTATGTTTTGCTATGATTTGAAAATATGATATTGAAGGAATCATGATATGATTGTTATTATGTGTTCCTGAGATTTTAGTAATCATATAATCGAAACTAGATCGAAGAACGGATACCGTATTAAATTATTGTCATTTTCATATTGAATTTGATTGAGATTATACCGATTTGATATTATCAGATTGTGTTTGTTATCGATTATGAGTTATGATTTGTATCTGTTGATATTATATTGCCGGTATCTCGAGATTGTGCCGTTATGCCGTCGAAACTGAATTAGATTGAGTTCTGATTATATCTCGTATTGGTGGGGTTGTATATTGATATTGTACTCCTCAATAATGTCATTGCCAGATTGAGTGTTGACAGCTTCGAATTCAAGACTTCGACTTCGTCAGATCGAAAAAAGAAAGGTATAAATCAATGTTAAACCGGAAAGATACGACTCGAGTAAGAGATAGCTTCAGTTTCCCAAATCACATACTTTATTGCATTGCTTTGATGTATTTGCAATTCTTGAGATTGATATGCTTAGTCTGTTGATTTATAGCAAAGCATATGTTGAGTCTATGGCAAAGGTGCCATGTCTTTGGCAGGGGTGCCAAGTCACTGGACATTTGGTTTATATCGATGTTGCTTAGGAGTAGATCGACTCCTATTGCAGAGATTCGATATAAAAGGCCAAAGTCTGGGAATAAGAACGTACAACCATATAGCTGGGAAGAGTAGGTGGGAGACTGTTGCGTTCTTATTCGAACCAAGATCCCTAGACAAGAGTCGAGTCAGAGATTAAGAGTCCAAGAGTTTGATTTACAGTTTTATATCGATTCATGTATTTCAGATTATGATACATGCTATTGATAATTGTTTCATGCTTTTATATCTGTTTATATGATGCATGTATACATTGTTTATACTGGGAATATATTTCTCACCGAAGTTATCCGGCTGTTGTTGTGTTTGTATGTGTGCATGACAACAGGCGGGACATGATCAGGGTCAAGGAGAGGATGAGAGATTGAGTTTAGAGTGGAGATTCGGACCCAGAAGTAGAGTTGTTTTCATCACTTGATATGTAGTGAATGAACCTTAGTTTATTATGATTGTATGTTGTACTAGACTTGTACTTTTGGATCAGGTTGTATATATTAACTTGATCTTGTGATTTGAATGAGATGGGACCTAATTTATTAAAGAGTTTGTACACTTGTTTATATAGTGTTCAATATTTAAAAAAAAAAATTTATGACCCAGTTTCATTAATTGATCCTAATGGTGATTAAAAAGATGAGTTAGCGTCCGGGTCCCCACAACAGACGTGGAAGCTAAGATGTTACAGAGTGGTATCAGAGATGGATGTCGACATCAGCATCGAGAAATAAGTGTTATGCGGGGGGAATAGCTACGTGGGGTGATAGCCTGAACCTGTGGGGAAAAACACTTCACACACGGAATCCACCTCTAGATTCTCACCGGTAGTGCATCAACGAGATAGCTGCGACGAGGACATCGAGTTATGAAGGAGGTATAATTGTGATGCCCCATTCAAGAACACCCATGATTGCAAGAATGTGCAGATACGAGACTGTACCATTGTGTATGACATAAAAGATTTGAGAAATTTTACTTGTATCATAAAGATGCATCTTGTTTTGCGGAGCTCATCACTTAAGAACTCTTAATTAGGTGTTATTGGTTTGGGGCAATTCTGGGATGGGTGACCCCTTGGAAAGTTTCTCAAAGTGGGTTCGAGTAAGGACATAAGAAAGCTAGGAAGACACGTGTAAGGTCCAGGAATTTAATTCACGTAACCTGAATGCATGTAATCCAGAGTTTTATTTAAATAATGTGTATAATTATTTTTATTCATTTTATGCATAATTTTGCATGATTAAGATTTATTTCATGATATTTAAGTTCACGCACTAGGATTTTTAAATTGCATTTCGAGTGTTTTAAATGTATTTTTCATTAAATTGCCTTTGTTGGATATTTTTACCCGTCAGAGCATATTTTTATTTGGTACGCTGATTTAAAGGGATGACTTATTGAGAACTCGAGCAATATTTTAAAAAATTTACCAAAACGAAATATTTTTCGGGTGTATGTTTGGACTTAATAGGCTCACTTTTAAGCTTAATGGGCTCCAAATCCATTTTATACCCTTTAAGTTTATAGTACGGCCCATTAACCATTTATTTAAACTTAAACCTATCACCTAATTAATCTTAAACCTAATCTAACTCTATCAGCCACCCACCCCCTCCACTAATCAGCCTCCTCGTGAGTTGCAGCAGCAAGAAAATCCGATTCCTCCATTTCCTTCAAGCTAGAGCTTTTCCCCGCGCCTCAGACGTGTGTTCCTTCTATCTTTTGTTCACAAAAAGCATCAAGGCACGCTACGTACTTTCGTTTTTGCATCTTATATGCCGTATACATGCTGTTGTGTGTTTAATCTTATGCAAAATTCTCGATCCAGCATTATGCATGGAGGTTGTTCGATTTGCTTCAAGTTCATGAATCTCTTTTATCCACTCACAGTTTTCTTTAGATTTGTTGCAAGGGAGCTTCTATATTATGTTTTTGAGGGTCTGAATCACCGAGAAAGATATTTTTTTTAAGCTGGAGTCGAGGCCTTGTTGAGTTGGGAGGGAGACGAATGAATTCCTTAATGCATTGGCTCGTTGGTGAGGAGATCGGCGGTTTTGCTCGAACCGGCGGTCCAAGGGCTGATCCAAGCCATGGACAAGACCCTGGTAAGTCTGAGCCACGACCTAGGATGGCCCAACCATTGCTGGAACGAGCCTTGTAGCCGATGGAGTGTGGTGTGTGTTTGGGGTGATCTTCGATTGTGCGAGCTGTGCTTCGTCCATGGGGCCGAGTGCGTGGGTTCAAGGGGTTCGAGGGGGTCTTAGGGTTGTCCAAGAGAAGTTGGTCAGTAGCTGGTTCCATCGGTTATAAGCTAGGATCGAAATATGGGAGGGATTGCACTTAGGGCTTCGGTGGGAGAATTGAACAATTGTTCTAGCAACTTTCAGGTTATGGTTGAGGGGTCTAGGATTATGGTCTGGATGTTTTTAGGGCCTTTTAGATGTATATAAGGTGTGGTAAAAATTTTGGAGAAATTTGGATAAGTTTCGGTTCGATTCGGGTTAAAACCTGGACTCCGGTCCAAGTTTTAAAACGAATCGGTTAAGTTTTGAAACAGGATCGAGTTTACGTCTAAGAAACATTTTGAAATATGTTTTGGGACGTTAAAAGAGTTTGGTATGCTTCGGGTCAAATTTTAGAGGTCCAGGGGTAAGATGGTTATTTTGGGTTTCCAGGGTCAAAAATGGTTATTTTGCACCCGGGGTGAGATTTGGCCCTTACAGCGCCTTGAGCACAAATTTATCATGTTTATAAATATATATGAATCAAGTTTACAATTTTTATGTAATTACGAAAAAATACGGTGCTTGCTTGGTATCAAAAAAAATTTACGTACATGCATGTTTCTATTAAGTGGTGAAAATGATGATGTTTTGAAGGATAATATTAGTTGTGACTGTTGAGGTATATGTAAATGATGATGATAAGGCCTAGGAAAAGTGGATGGGTAATATTGTCACTGATGTCCGACAGCCCCCGGGTACCACGATTCTATGTATGATGGATCCATCGTAAATGATGAATGATGTACGATAGTCACCACTAATGAACTGAATTCACTATATGAACGATGTATGATGATTGATAAATGATGAATGATGAACAATGATTAATGATGAGTTGTTTCGGCATGTAACGATTTCATACGACACGTTTACATTACGCTTTTAAAGTTCATGAAAGGTATGTTTAGTATTGTATTTTTCACTGCTGTGTGCGATGTATATGAAAGGGGATAGGTTACGAGGCCCAGAAGCACAACGAAAGTTCGAAAAATCATATTTTTCATGAAGAAAAATTCGAGCACCTCATATGTTGCGTAGAAAATGACAAAGCACAAAAATGTCATACATAGTGTGTTAAGAATTTTTTTACCTATCAATCACAAGGATTGATATTTTGGCTCTAATTAAGTTGTAAAAAACTTACCTCTCGAAGGGTTGATCCAATCTACAAGCTTCCAAGAGCACACCATGCTCAAATAGATTCTTTCCTTCAAATTAGATCCACCACTAACTAGGAAGATCCCCTCTAATTTTGCACTAGAAAAATTAGAGGATTTTTCTTTGAGAAGTGTAGGCTTTCCTCAACAATTTAAGAAGCAAAAATTGATGGAAAAATTGCTCAAAAATTTGGGCCACTATGCTAGGAAGAAAGAGGGAGGAGAAATTTTATTGGTGCTTAAAAAAAAATTAAAGTGCATGTGAGACACATACCTTGTTTATTGAAAAAGTTGTCTTCCAACTCTTCAACTCTGCATGCGCATTATTCGGGCTTGTAACATGTACAAAGCATATAGAATTTTATTTAAATATCTCAAACACATTTGAGACTATTTAAACTTTACTTGATTTTACTCAAGCCCACTAGTTGAATAATTATTTCCAATTGGGCTCTACAAGGTCCAATTTTATTTAATTAGTTCAACACTTGAATTAATTTAATTATTTGAACTCTACTAGGTCCAATAGTGTTTAATTAATTCAACACTTGAATTAATTTAATTTAGTCCATAATAATGTTAATGAAAATAACAATTTTCAAATACATTATTTATTTGAGCCATCTTTTAATTTAGGAAGACTTCCACAAATTAAAAGTTACATTCCCCATAATCCTCTTATAGAAGTCATACTTCTATTTTTCTTAGCGCATATAAACTCCTTTATAAACCGTTCAACACACTGAACTATTTTATTTCTCAACGGGATCTAGAAAGTTAGCATTTGTGTGACCCTCAATGATTCATTGATACAACTAGCAGTGGTTCATATCTCTATGTGATTCGGGACTACACATGTCCTTATATGAGCATACCCCAGTTGTTCTATTCTTACTTATCAACTACTTGATAATAAGAACGTCAGAACTCAAGTCTGGTAGTACCCAACCAATCATGTTAAACGCCTAGCAGCATTGCTTATATGATTCCCTAGGTATCAAATGATAATGCCTGCAAGAACCATTCTATTATGGTTAGCATACAGTAAGGTCCCTTAATCCCATATATCCCGATCGATTAGACAACTATTGGTATATCGAGAGGTGTCAAAGAATCGATACTGTGTGTCATGTCGTAGTTGCATCGATGGTGTAATCTAAGAAACCCCTTTCTTAATTACCACAAACACTCTGATCAGATATTTCAAACTACATACACCTGAGATCACATCGGATTTTCATACCCGAAGGTAAGCGGTGAATCCCCGACTACAATGCATAGACTCCTATATGTTTCGACAAAACACCCAACCTTGCCACCTGATGACCCCATATGAGTCGGTAAACAAGTCAAAGTGCAATGCTAGCATATAGAGTAACAATGTTATGGGGACCCGGACGCTAATTCATGTTTTAATCATTATTAACGTCAAATAACAATTAAGAAAAAGTGGGACTAAAAAAAATTTCTTTTTAAATTATAAATGCGGAAACGTAATGTAATCTATCTAATATACATGTCAATATAAAAGCACAACACATGTACTACATGTATCTATTTCAACTAGGTTCAGCATCTATACATCAAGTGCTGAATCCTACTCTGCTTCTGGGCCCGTATTTCCACGCTAACTCTAATCCCTCATCCTCTTCCTGATCCTGTCCCACCTGTTGTCAAGCACACATACAAACAAGACAACAGCCGGATAGCTCCGGTGAGAATTACATTCTCAGTATAAATCATATATACATGCATTTCATATAAACAGTTATAAAAGCATGAAATAAACATTCATAACATGTATCCAAATCAGAAACATGAATCAATATAAACTTTGAATATAACATGTATCAAATCCGACACATGAATCAACACAAACTCTGAATCACACTCAATGACTCATGGACTCTGACTCGACTCGTCCTAAACTAGGGATCCCGATCGGGATAAGAACATACACCCATCTACACTCCCGATCGGGTTGGTGGTATGTTTTTATTCACGGACTTTGGCTCTTTCCGTATCGAACATCAGTAATAGAAGAAACTCCAATTCTATCCACTTCGATATGACCAAACATCCGGTGTCTTGACCTATCCGTCACAGACTTTGGCATTTTCACCAATATCCTATCCTGTGACAATGTGAAATGTGCCAGTGACGATTCCATCACTATCCGGCACTACTGTCACAAGATTACTCATTTACAATTAGGCGTATCCACTTATGACTCAAGACATAAATCAATAGATCAAAGATATCAATCTCATTCAATTGTAAATATCAATGCAATAAAGTAAAGTATGTGATTTTGGGAGACTCCAGTTAAATCCAACTCGAGTTGTGCAATCCCACATCAACATTAATTTATACATTTCTCTTCTCGGTCTGACGAAGTCGAAGTCTCGGAGTCAAATCTGTCCATACCCAATCTGGCACTGATAATATCAAATAGGCACAATATCAGTATACACTTTCAAATCAATACTGAATATACTGTGTCAACGTACAATTCAATTCAAGATCTGTTCTGATCAATACTCAAATCAACATACAATCTGATCAATGTCAACGACATACGGTACAATCTCAATAAATACTGAATCTGATCAATATAAATTGGTTGATGTTTCGACGGCATAACAATACAGTCTCAGTAACCTGTCAATCTCAACATCATAGATACAATATCACTTTTTATAATCAATATCTGTATATAAGGTGTGGTAAAAATTTTGGAGAAATTTGGATAAGTTTCGGTTCGATTCGGGTTAAAACCTGGACTCCGGTCCAAGTTTTAAAACGAATCGGTTAAGTTTTGAAACGGGATCGAGTTTACGTCTAAGAAACATTTTGAAATATGTTTTGGGACGTTAAAAGAGTTTGGTATGCTTCGGGTCAAATTTTAGAGGTCCAGGGGTAAGATGGTTATTTTGGGTTTCCAGGGTCAAAATGGTTATTTTGCACCCGGGGTGAGATTTGGCCCTGACAGCGCCTTGAGCACAAATTTATCATGTTTATAAATATATATGAATCAAGTTTACAATTTTTATGTAATTACGAAAAATACGGTGCTTGCTTGGTATCAAAAAAAATTTACGTACATGCATGTTTCTATTAAGTGGTGAAAATGATGATGTTTTGAAGGATAATATTAGTTGTGATTGTTGAGGTATATGTAAATGATGATGATAAGGCCTAGGAAAAGTGGATGGGTAATATTGTCACTGATGTCCGACAGCCCCCGGGTACCACGATTCTATGTATGATGGATCCATCGTAAATGATGAATGATGTACGATAGTCACCACTAATGAACTGAATTCACTATATGAACGATGTATGATGATTGATAAATGATGAATGATGAACAATGATTAATGATGAGTTGTTTCGGCATGTAACGATTTCATACGACACGTTTACATTACGCTTTTAAAGTTCATGAAAGGTATGTTTAGTATTGTATTTTTCACTGCTGTGTGCGATGTATATGAAAGGGGATAGGTTACGAGGCCCAGAAGCACAACGAAAGTTCGAAAAATCATATTTTTCATGAAGAAAAATTCGAGCACCTCATATGTTGCGTAGAAAATGACAAAGCACAAAAATGTCATACATAGTGTGTTAAGAATTTTTTTACCTATCAATCACAAGGATTGATATTTTGGCTCTAATTAAGTTGTAAAAAACTTACCTCTCGAAGGGTTGATCCAATCTACAAGCTTCCAAGAGCACACCTTGCTCAAATAGATTCTTTCCTTCAAATTAGATCCACCACTAACTAGGAAGATCCCCTCTAATTTTGCACTAGAAAAATTAGAGGATTTTTCTTTGAGAAGTGTAGGCTTTCCTCAACAATTTAAGAAGCAAAAATTGATGGAAAAATTGCTCAAAAATTTGGGCCACTATGCTAGGAAGAAAGAGGGAGGAGAAATTTTATTGGTGCTTAAAAATAAATTAAAGTGCATGTGAGACACATACCTTGTTTATTGAAAAAGTTGTCTTCCAACTCTTCAACTCTGCATGCGCATTATTTGGGCTTGTAACATGTACAAAGCATATAGAATTTTATTTAAATATCTCAAACACATTTGAGACTATTTAAACTTTACTTGATTTTACTCAAGCCCACTAGTTGAATAATTATTTCCAATTGGGCTCTACAAGGTCCAATTTTATTTAATTAGTTCAACACTTGAATTAATTTAATTATTTGAACTCTACTAGGTCCAATAGTGTTTAATTAATTCAACACTTGAATTAATTTAATTTAGTCCATAATAATGTTAATGAAAATAACAATTTTCAAATACATTATTTATTTGAGCCATCTTTTAATTTAGGAAGACTTCCACAAATTAAAAGTTACATTCCCCATAATCCTCTTATAGAAGTCATACTTCTATTTTTCTTAGCGCATATAAACTCCTTTATAAACCGTTCAACACACTGAACTATTTTATTTCTCAACGGGATCTAGAAAGTTAGCATTTGTGTGACCCTCAATGATTCATTGATACAACTAGCAGTGGTTCATATCTCTATGTGATTCGGGACTACACATGTCCTTATATGAGCATACCCCAGTTGTTCTATTCTTACTTATCAACTACTTGATAATAAGAACGTCAGAACTCAAGTCTGGTAGTACCCAACCAATCATGTTAAACGCCTAGCAGCATTGCTTATATGATTCCCTAGGTATCAAATGATAATGCCTGCAAGAACCATTCTATTATGGTTAGCATACAGTAAGGTCCCTTAATCCCATATATCCCGATCGATTAGACAACTATTGGTATATCGAGAGGTGTCAAAGAATCGATACTGTGTGTCATGTCGTAGTTGCATCGATGGTGTAATCTAAGAAACCCCTTTCTTAATTACCACAAACACTCTGATCAGATATTTCAAACTACATACACCTGAGATCACATCGGATTTTCATACCCGAAGGTAAGCGGTGAATCCCCGACTACAATGCATAGACTCCTATATGTTTCGACAAAACACCCAACCTTGCCACCTGATGACCCCATATGAGTCGGTAAACAAGTCAAAGTGCAATGCTAGCATATAGAGTAACAATGTTATGGGGACCCGGACGCTAATTCATGTTTTAATCATTATTAACGTCAAATAACAATTAAGAAAAAGTGGGACTAAAAAAAATTTCTTTTTAAATTATAAATGCGGAAACGTAATGTAATCTATCTAATATACATGTCAATATAAAAGCACAACACATGTACTACATGTATCTATTTCAACTAGGTTCAGCATCTATACATCAAGTGCTGAATCCTACTCTGCTTCTGGGCCCGTATTTCCACGCTAACTCTAATCCCTCATCCTCTTCCTGATCCTGTCCCACCTGTTGTCAAGCACACATACAAACAAGACAACAGCCGGATAGCTCCGGTGAGAATTACATTCTCAGTATAAATCATATATACATGCATTTCATATAAACAGTTATAAAAGCATGAAATAAACATTCATAACATGTATCCAAATCAGAAACATGAATCAATATAAACTTTGAATATAACATGTATCAAATCCGACACATGAATCAACACAAACTCTGAATCACACTCAATGACTCATGGACTCTGACTCGACTCGTCCTAAACTAGGGATCCCGATCGGGATAAGAACATACACCCATCTACACTCCCGATCGGGTTGGTGGTATGTTTTTATTCACGGACTTTGGCTCTTTCCGTATCGAACATCAGTAATAGAAGAAACTCCAATTCTATCCACTTCGATATGACCAAACATCCGGTGTCTTGACCTATCCGTCACAGACTTTGGCATTTTCACCAATATCCTATCCTGTGACAATGTGAAATGTGCCAGTGACGATTCCATCACTATCCGGCACTACTGTCACAAGATTACTCATTTACAATTAGGCGTATCCACTTATGACTCAAGACATAAATCAATAGATCAAAGATATCAATCTCATTCAATTGTAAATATCAATGCAATAAAGTAAAGTATGTGATTTTGGGAGACTCCAGTTAAATCCAACTCGAGTTGTGCAATCCCACATCAACATTAATTTATACATTTCTCTTCTCGGTCTGACGAAGTCGAAGTCTCGGAGTCAAATCTGTCCATACCCAATCTGGCACTGATAATATCAAATAGGCACAATATCAGTATACACTTTCAAATCAATACTGAATATACTGTGTCAACGTACAATTCAATTCAAGATCTGTTCTGATCAATACTCAAATCAACATACAATCTGATCAATGTCAACGACATACGGTACAATCTCAATAAATACTGAATCTGATCAATATAAATTGGTTGATGTTTCGACGGCATAACAATACAGTCTCAGTAACCTGTCAATTTCAACATCATAGATACAATATCACTTTTTATAATCAATATCTGTATATAAGGTGTGGTAAAAATTTTGGAGAAATTTGGATAAGTTTCGGTTCGATTCGGGTTAAAACCTGGACTCCGGTCCAAGTTTTAAAACGAATCGGTTAAGTTTTGAAACGGGATCGAGTTTACGTCTAAGAAACATTTTGAAATATGTTTTGGGACGTTAAAAGAGTTTGGTATGCTTCGGGTCAAATTTTAGAGGTCCAGGGGTAAGATGGTTATTTTGGGTTTCCAGGGTCAAAATGGTTATTTTGCACCCGGGGTGAGATTTGGCCCTGACAGCGCCTTGAGCACAAATTTATCATGTTTATAAATATATATGAATCAAGTTTACAATTTTTATGTAATTACGAAAAATACGGTGCTTGCTTGGTATCAAAAAAAATTTACGTACATGCATGTTTCTATTAAGTGGTGAAAATGATGATGTTTTGAAGGATAATATTAGTTGTGATTGTTGAGGTATATGTAAATGATGATGATAAGGCCTAGGAAAAGTGGATGGGTAATATTGTCACTGATGTCCGACAGCCCCCGGGTACCACGATTCTATGTATGATGGATCCATCGTAAATGATGAATGATGTACGATAGTCACCACTAATGAACTGAATTCACTATATGAACGATGTATGATGATTGATAAATGATGAATGATGAACAATGATTAATGATGAGTTGTTTCGGCATGTAACGATTTCATACGACACGTTTACATTACGCTTTTAAAGTTCATGAAAGGTATGTTTAGTATTGTATTTTTCACTGCTGTGTGCGATGTATATGAAAGGGGATAGGTTACGAGGCCCAGAAGCACAACGAAAGTTCGAAAAATCATATTTTTCATGAAGAAAAATTCGAGCACCTCATATGTTGCGTAGAAAATGACAAAGCACAAAAATGTCATACATAGTGTGTTAAGAATTTTTTTACCTATCAATCACAAGGATTGATATTTTGGCTCTAATTAAGTTGTAAAAAACTTACCTCTCGAAGGGTTGATCCAATCTACAAGCTTCCAAGAGCACACCTTGCTCAAATAGATTCTTTCCTTCAAATTAGATCCACCACTAACTAGGAAGATCCCCTCTAATTTTGCACTAGAAAAATTAGAGGATTTTTCTTTGAGAAGTGTAGGCTTTCCTCAACAATTTAAGAAGCAAAAATTGATGGAAAAATTGCTCAAAAATTTGGGCCACTATGCTAGGAAGAAAGAGGGAGGAGAAATTTTATTGGTGCTTAAAAATAAATTAAAGTGCATGTGAGACACATACCTTGTTTATTGAAAAAGTTGTCTTCCAACTCTTCAACTCTGCATGCGCATTATTTGGGCTTGTAACATGTACAAAGCATATAGAATTTTATTTAAATATCTCAAACACATTTGAGACTATTTAAACTTTACTTGATTTTACTCAAGCCCACTAGTTGAATAATTATTTCCAATTGGGCTTTACAAGGTCCAATTTTATTTAATTAGTTCAACATTTGAATTAATTTAATTATTTGAACTCTACTAGGTCCAATAGTGTTTAATTAATTCAACACTTGAATTAATTTAATTTAGTCCATAAGAATGTTAATGAAAATAACAATTTTCAAATACATTATTTATTTGAGCCATCTTTTAATTTAGGAAGACTTCCACAAATTAAAAGTTACATTCCCCATAATCCTCTTATAGAAGTCATACTTCTATTTTTCTTAGCGCATATAAACTCCTTTATAAACCGTTCAACACACTGAACTATTTTATTTCTCAACGGGATCTAGAAAGTTAGCATTTGTGTGACCCTCAATGATTCATTGATACAACTAGCAGTGGTTCATATCTCTATGTGATTCGGGACTACACATGTCCTTATATGAGCATACCCCAGTTGTTCTATTCTTACTTATCAACTACTTGATAATAAGAACGTCAGAACTCAAGTCTGGTAGTACCCAACCAATCATGTTAAACGCCTAGCAGCATTGCTTATATGATTCCCTAGGTATCAAATGATAATGCCTGCAAGAACCATTCTATTATGGTTAGCATACAGTAAGGTCCCTTAATCCCATATATCCTGATCGATTAGACAACTATTGGTATATCGAGAGGTGTCAAAGAATCGATACTGTGTGTCATGTCGTAGTTGCATCGATGGTGTAATCTAAGAAACCCCTTTCTTAATTACCACAAACACTCTGATCAGATATTTCAAACTACATACACCTGAGATCACATCGGATTTTCATACCCGAAGGTAAGCGGTGAATCCCCGACTACAATGCATAGACTCCTATATGTTTCGACAAAACACCCAACCTTGCCACCTGATGACCCCATATGAGTCGGTAAACAAGTCAAAGTGCAATGCTAGCATATAGAGTAACAATGTTATGGGGACCCGGACGCTAATTCATGTTTTAATCATTATTAACGTCAAATAACAATTAAGAAAAAGTGGGACTAAAAAAAATTTCTTTTTAAATTATAAATGCGGAAACGTAATGTAATCTATCTAATATACATGTCAATATAAAAGCACAACACATGTACTACATGTATCTATTTCAACTAGGTTCAGCATCTATACATCAAGTGCTGAATCCTACTCTGCTTCTGGGCCCGTATTTCCACGCTAACTCTAATCCCTCATCCTCTTCCTGATCCTGTCCCACCTGTTGTCAAGCACACATACAAACAAGACAACAGCCGGATAGCTCCGGTGAGAATTACATTCTCAGTATAAATCATATATACATGCATTTCATATAAACAGTTATAAAAGCATGAAATAAACATTCATAACATGTATCCAAATCAGAAACATGAATCAATATAAACTTTGAATATAACATGTATCAAATCCGACACATGAATCAACACAAACTCTGAATCACACTCAGTGACTCATGGACTCTGACTCGACTCGTCCTAAACTAGGGATCCCGATCGGGATAAGAACATACACCCATCTACACTCCCGATCGGGGTGGTGGTATGTTTTTATTCACGGACTTTGGCTCTTTCGGTATCGAACATCAGTAATAGAAGAAACTCCAATTCTATACACTTCGATATGACCAAACATCCGGTGTCTTGACCTATCCGTCACAGACTTTGGCATTTTCACCAATATCCTATCCTGTGACAATGTGAAATGTGCCAGTGACGATTCCATCACTATCCGGCACTACTGTCACAAGATTACTCATTTACAATTAGGCGTATCCACTTATGACTCAAGACATAAATCAATAGATCAAAGATATCAATCTCATTCAATTGTAAATATCAATGCAATAAAGTAAAGTATGTGATTTTGGGAGACTCCAGTTAAATCCAACTCGAGTTGTGCAATCCCACATCAACATTAATTTATACATTTCTCTTCTCGGTCTGACGAAGTCGAAGTCTCGGAGTCAAATCTGTCCATACCCAATCTGGCACTGATAATATCAAATAGGCACAATATCAGTATACACTTTCAAATCAATACTGAATATACTGTGTCAACGTACAATTCAATTCAAGATCTGTTCTGATCAATACTCAAATCAACATACAATCTGATCAATGTCAACGACATACGGTACAATCTCAATAAATACTGAATCTGATCAATATAAATTGGTTGATGTTTCGACGGCATAACAATACAGTCTCAGTAACCTGTCAATCTCAACATCATAGATACAATATCACTTTTTATAATCAATATCTGTATATAAGGTGTGGTAAAAATTTTGGAGAAATTTGGATAAGTTTCGGTTCGATTCGGGTTAAAACCTGGACTCCGGTCCAAGTTTTAAAACGAATCGGTTAAGTTTTAAAACGGGATCGAGTTTACGTCTAAGAAACATTTTGAAATATGTTTTGGGACGTTAAAAGAGTTTGGTATGCTTCGGGTCAAATTTTAGAGGTCCAGGGCTAAGATGGTTATTTTGGGTTTCCAGGGTCAAAATGGTTATTTTGCACCCGGGGTGAGATTTGGCCCTGACAGCGCCTTGAGCACAAATTTATCATGTTTATAAATATATATGAATCAAGTTTACAATTTTTATGTAATTACGAAAAATACGGTGCTTGCTTGGTATCAAAAAAAATTTACGTACATGCATGTTTCTATTAAGTGGTGAAAATGATGATGTTTTGAAGGATAATATTAGTTGTGACTGTTGAGGTATATGTAAATGATGATGATAAGGCCTAGGAAAAGTGGATGGGTAATATTGTCACTGATGTCCGACAGCCCCCGGGTACCACGATTCTATGTATGATGGATCCATCGTAAATGATGAATGATGTACGATAGTCACCACTAATGAACTGAATTCACTATATGAACGATGTATGATGATTGATAAATGATGAATGATGAACAATGATTAATGATGAGTTGTTTCGGCATGTAACGATTTCATACGACACGTTTACATTACGCTTTTAAAGTTCATGAAAGGTATGTTTAGTATTGTATTTTTCACTGCTGTGTGCGATGTATATGAAAGGGGATAGGTTACGAGGCCCAGAAGCACAACGAAAGTTCGAAAAATCATATTTTTCATGAAGAAAAATTCGAGCACCTCATATGTTGCGTAGAAAATGACAAAGCACAAAAATGTCATACATAGTGTGTTAAGAATTTTTTTACCTATCAATCACAAGGATTGATATTTTGGCTCTAATTAAGTTGTAAAAAACTTACCTCTCGAAGGGTTGATCCAATCTACAAGCTTCCAAGAGCACACCTTGCTCAAATAGATTATTTCCTTCAAATTAGATCCACCACTAACTAGGAAGATCCCCTCTAATTTTGCACTAGAAAAATTAGAGGATTTTTCTTTGAGAAGTGTAGGCTTTCCTCAACAATTTAAGAAGCAAAAATTGATGGAAAAATTGCTCAAAAATTTGGGCCACTATGCTAGGAAGAAAGAGGGAGGAGAAATTTTATTGGTGCTTAAAAATAAATTAAAGTGCATGTGAGACACATACCTTGTTTATTGAAAAAGTTGTCTTCCAACTCTTCAACTCTGCATGCGCATTATTTGGGCTTGTAACATGTACAAAGCATATAGAATTTTATTTAAATATCTCAAACACATTTGAGACTATTTAAACTTTACTTGATTTTACTCAAGCCCACTAGTTGAATAATTATTTCCAATTGGGCTTACAAGGTCCAATTTTATTTAATTAGTTCAACACTTTGAATTAATTTAATTATTTGAACTCTACTAGGTCCAATAGTGTTTAATTAATTCAACACTTGAATTAATTTAATTTAGTCCATAAGAATGTTAATGAAAATAACAATTTTCAAATACATTATTTATTTGAGCCATCTTTTAATTTAGGAAGACTTCCACAAATTAAAAGTTACATTCCCCATAATCCTCTTATAGAAGTCATACTTCTATTTTTCTTAGCGCATATAAACTCCTTTATAAACCGTTCAACACACTGAACTATTTTATTTCTCAACGGGATCTAGAAAGTTAGCATTTGTGTGACCCTCAATGATTCATTGATACAACTAGCAGTGGTTCATATCTCTATGTGATTCGGGACTACACATGTCCTTATATGAGCATACCCCAGTTGTTCTATTCTTACTTATCAACTACTTGATAATAAGAACGTCAGAACTCAAGTCTGGTAGTACCCAACCAATCATGTTAAACGCCTAGCAGCATTGCTTATATGATTCCCTAGGTATCAAATGATAATGCCTGCAAGAACCATTCTATTATGGTTAGCATACAGTAAGGTCCCTTAATCCCATATATCCTGATCGATTAGACAACTATTGGTATATCGAGAGGTGTCAAAGAATCGATACTGTGTGTCATGTCGTAGTTGCATCGATGGTGTAATCTAAGAAACCCCTTTCTTAATTACCACAAACACTCTGATCAGATATTTCAAACTACATACACCTGAGATCACATCGGATTTTCATACCCGAAGGTAAGCGGTGAATCCCCGACTACAATGCATAGACTCCTATATGTTTCGACAAAACACCCAACCTTGCCACCTGATGACCCCATATGAGTCGGTAAACAAGTCAAAGTGCAATGCTAGCATATAGAGTAACAATGTTATGGGGACCCGGACGCTAATTCATGTTTTAATCATTATTAACGTCAAATAACAATTAAGAAAAAGTGGGACTAAAAAAAATTTCTTTTTAAATTATAAATGCGGAAACGTAATGTAATCTATCTAATATACATGTCAATATAAAAGCACAACACATGTACTACATGTATCTATTTCAACTAGGTTCAGCATCTATACATCAAGTGCTGAATCCTACTCTGCTTCTGGGCCCGTATTTCCACGCTAACTCTAATCCCTCATCCTCTTCCTGATCCTGTCCCACCTGTTGTCAAGCACACATACAAACAAGACAACAGCCGGATAGCTCCGGTGAGAATTACATTCTCAGTATAAATCATATATACATGCATTTCATATAAACAGTTATAAAAGCATGAAATAAACATTCATAACATGTATCCAAATCAGAAACATGAATCAATATAAACTTTGAATATAACATGTATCAAATCCGACACATGAATCAACACAAACTCTGAATCACACTCAGTGACTCATGGACTCTGACTCGACTCGTCCTAAACTAGGGATCCCGATCGGGATAAGAACATACACCCATCTACACTCCCGATCGGGGTGGTGGTATGTTTTTATTCACGGACTTTGGCTCTTTCGGTATCGAACATCAGTAATAGAAGAAACTCCAATTCTATACACTTCGATATGACCAAACATCCGGTGTCTTGACCTATCCGTCACAGACTTTGGCATTTTCACCAATATCCTATCCTGTGACAATGTGAAATGTGCCAGTGACGATTCCATCACTATCCGGCACTACTGTCACAAGATTACTCATTTACAATTAGGCGTATCCACTTATGACTCAAGACATAAATCAATAGATCAAAGATATCAATCTCATTCAATTGTAAATATCAATGCAATAAAGTAAAGTATGTGATTTTGGGAGACTCCAGTTAAATCCAACTCGAGTTGTGCAATCCCACATCAACATTAATTTATACATTTCTCTTCTCGGTCTGACGAAGTCGAAGTCTCGGAGTCAAATCTGTCCATACCCAATCTGGCACTGATAATATCAAATAGGCACAATATCAGTATACACTTTCAAATCAATACTGAATATACTGTGTCAACGTACAATTCAATTCAAGATCTGTTCTGATCAATACTCAAATCAACATACAATCTGATCAATGTCAACGACATACGGTACAATCTCAATAAATACTGAATCTGATCAATATAAATTGGTTGATGTTTCGACGGCATAACAATACAGTCTCAGTAACCTGTCAATCTCAACATCATAGATACAATATCACTTTTTATAATCAATATCTGTATATAAGGTGTGGTAAAATTTTGGAGAAATTTGGATAAGTTTCGGTTCGATTCGGGTTAAAACCTGGACTCCGGTCCAAGTTTTAAAACGAATCGGTTAAGTTTTAAAACGGGATCGAGTTTACGTCTAAGAAACATTTTGAAATATGTTTTGGGACGTTAAAAGAGTTTGGTATGCTTCGGGTCAAATTTTAGAGGTCCAGGGCTAAGATGGTTATTTTGGGTTTCCAGGGTCAAAATGGTTATTTTGCACCCGGGGTGAGATTTGGCCCTGACAGCGCCTTGAGCACAAATTTATCATGTTTATAAATATATATGAATCAAGTTTACAATTTTTATGTAATTACGAAAAATACGGTGCTTGCTTGGTATCAAAAAAAATTTACGTACATGCATGTTTCTATTAAGTGGTGAAAATGATGATGTTTTGAAGGATAATATTAGTTGTGACTGTTGAGGTATATGTAAATGATGATGATAAGGCCTAGGAAAAGTGGATGGGTAATATTGTCACTGATGTCCGACAGCCCCCGGGTACCACGATTCTATGTATGATGGATCCATCGTAAATGATGAATGATGTACGATAGTCACCACTAATGAACTGAATTCACTATATGAACGATGTATGATGATTGATAAATGATGAATGATGAACAATGATTAATGATAAGTTGTTTCGGCAAGTAACGATTTCATACGACACGTTTACATTACGCTTTTAAAGTTCATGAAAGGTATGTTTAGTATTGTATTTTTCACTGCTGTGTGCGATGTATATGAAAGGGGATAGGTTACGAGGCCCAGAAGCACAACGAAAGTTCGAAAAATCATATTTTTCATGAAGAAAAATTCGAGCACCTCATATGTTGCGTAGAAAATGACAAAGCACAAAAATGTCATACATAGTGTGTTAAGAATTTTTTTACCTATCAATCACAAGGATTGATATTTTGGCTCTAATTAAGTTGTAAAAAACTTACCTCTCGAAGGGTTGATCCAATCTACAAGCTTCCAAGAGCTCACCTTGCTCAAATAGATTATTTCCTTCAAATTAGATCCACCACTAACTAGGAAGATCCCCTCTAATTTTGCACTAGAAAAATTAGAGGATTTTTCTTTGAGAAGTGTAGGCTTTCCTCAACAATTTAAGAAGCAAAAATTGATGGAAAAATTGCTCAAAAATTTGGGCCACTATGCTAGGAAGAAAGAGGGAGGAGAAATTTTATTGGTGCTTAAAAAAAAATTAAAGTGCATGTGAGACACATACCTTGTTTATTGAAAAAGTTGTCTTCCAACTCTTCAACTCTGCATGCGCATTATTTGGGCTTGTAACATGTACAAAGCATATAGAATTTTATTTAAATATCTCAAACACATTTGAGATTATTTAAACTTTACTTGATTTTACTCAAGCCCACTAGTTGAATAATTATTTCCAATTGGGCTCTACAAGGTCCAATTTTATTTAATTAGTTCAACACTTGAATTAATTTAATTATTTGAACTCTACTAGGTCCAATAGTGTTTAATTAATTCAACACTTGAATTAATTTAATTTAGTCCATAATAATGTTAATGAAAATAACAATTTTCAAATACATTATTTATTTGAGCCATCTTTTAATTTAGGAAGACTTCCACAAATTAAAAGTTACATTCCCCATAATCCTCTTATAGAAGTCATACTTCTATTTTTCTTAGCGCATATAAACTCCTTTATAAACCGTTCAACACACTGAACTATTTTATTTCTCAACGGGATCTAGAAAGTTAGCATTTGTGTGACCCTCAATGATTCATTGATACAACTAGCAGTGGTTCATATCTCTATGTGATTCGGGACTACACATGTCCTTATATGAGCATACCCCAGTTGTTCTATTCTTACTTATCAACTACTTGATAATAAGAACGTCAGAACTCAAGTCTGGTAGTACCCAACCAATCATGTTAAACGCCTAGCAGCATTGCTTATATGATTCCCTAGGTATCAAATGATAATGCCTGCAAGAACCATTCTATTATGGTTAGCATACAGTAAGGTCCCTTAATCCCATATATCCCGATCGATTAGACAACTATTGGTATATCGAGAGGTGTCAAAGAATAGATACTGTGTGTCATGTCGTAGTTGCATCGATGGTGTAATCTAAGAAACCCCTTTCTTAATTACCACAAACACTCTGATCAGATATTTCAAACTACATACACCTGAGATCACATCGGATTTTCATACCCGAAGGTAAGCGGTGAATCCCCGACTACAATGCATAGACTCCTATATGTTTCGACAAAAAACCCAACCTTGCCACCTGATGACCCCATATGAGTCGGTAAACAAGTCAAAGTGCAATGCTAGCATATAGAGTCACAATGTTATGGGGACCCGGACGCTAATTCATGTTTTAATCATTATTAACGTCAAATAACAATTAAGAAAAAGTGGGACTAAAAAAAATTTCTTTTTAAATTATAAATGCGGAAACGTAATGTAATCTATCTAACATACATGTCAATATAAAAGCACAACACATGTACTACATGTATCTATTTCAACTAGGTTCAGCATCTATACATCAAGTGCTGAATCCTACTCTGCTTCTGGGCCCGTATTTCCACGCTAACTCTAATCCCTCATCCTCTTCCTGATCATGTCCCACCTGTTGTCAAGCACACATACAAACAAGACAACAGCCGGATAGCTCCGGTGAGAATTACATTCTCAGTATAAATCATATATACATGCATTTCATATATACAGTTATAAAAGCATGAAATAAACATTCATAACATGTATCCAAATCAGAAACATGAATCAATATAAACTTTGAATATAACATGTATCAAATCCGACACATGAATCAACACAAACTCTGAATCACACTCAGTGACTCATGGACTCTGACTCGACTCGTCCTAAACTAGGGATCCCGATCGGGATAAGAACATACACCCATCTACACTCCCGATCGGGGTGGTGGTATGTTTTTATTCACGGACTTTGGCTCTTTCCGTATCGAACATCGTTACTTCATATCAGACTCAGTTTCCTAGGTAGCCTCTTTGAGGCCCTAATGACTTTATTATACTTCCAACAGCAGAATAGTCTTCATTATGAAGTATCTCTCTTTCACGGATTTCTAATTTCAATCTTGAATAATAATTCAAGAAATATAATATCATACTATAACTCAATGTAACTTTGATAAAATCAATCTCAAATACTGGCTATACAACATCCGTATATACCAATCAACAGCTCATAACAAATCAACATCAACAGCTGTTATCAAATCTGTTTACTTCCAGTTAATTCCATATTCAATTTTCTGCCTCAAATATCAACGGTCAACAGATTTGATCCGTCTGTCACTCTTAACTCAATTAAATACTAAATTTTGAGAGGAATGCTGTAGTTTCATCACGATATCCTTGGAAATGTGATCCATTTCCATTCAGGACTCGATAATCTATATAACCAATCTCCTGATTTCATATGTTTTGTCTTCATCTGTCAGCAATTCAGACATTTCATTACAAATTCTGTCACAACTGGTCTCATCTGTTTCCCTAAAATCTGTCTTTTCAAGTCATCATACATTTTTCTATCATCAGAATAAATGTTGAATCAAAGATTGTGCATTTCTGATAATACCTGTCGTTCCACATCCGAAAAATCTGGCACAACAAATCAGTTATTCATATACAATACAGTATCAGTACCTGATATTCTGTTCGATACACTGCTCTGCTTTAATCATCGAAATCAAGTTCTGAACATTCTGATCAAATTTCTAAACTACTTTAATTCGCAAAAGCCGCTCTGATTTAACTCACACCGTATAGAATCCCAACGATATGTAATATGTATCAAATACTGATCTAAAGATAACAAGTCTCAAGCAGATTCAATACAACAATCGTATATAATAGCCTGCTAAACTCATGCATCAATAAATATCTGACACCGATGTCGTTCTCAACCAACTGATCACGGTCTCACTGTGCTGAAATCAATTAGTATATTGTCTTCGGATATCGAATACCCCGAATACCATCTGTCTCAGTCAAGATTCACATTTCAAGCATTTTTGTATACAATATCTCAATCCACCGAATATTCAATACAATTCTCAGATATTCAACAACATCAGTCATATTCTTCGAAAAATATTTCAGAATATCATAGATAAAACGAGCATAAAATCATCAGAATAATTCTGAACACAGGGTTTATCCACTCACAACCATAGCTGATACATGTCCAAAGAGAAACACTCAATCAGATGTAACTTTCAGCTAGTAAATCTTCTAACTGATAATTCAATTCTTCCAATTCAGTCAACATCATTCTGTATGGAATTCTAACAATAAGAACAGTACCTGGTATGAAATCAAGGCTGAAATCATTCTCCCTGATATAAGGCAAACCCGGAATCTTATCTAGGAAGACTTTAGCAATTCTCCTCCTTCTGGCAAATCAGTCTATGATACGCTTAGTTTCAGTAACCAACTGAATACAAAAGGAATTATTCCATTCCTTTTTATAATCATCGAGTCATAAATAATACAGATATCAAAGGAATTTTAAATCGAAAATCCTTACCGTATATTATTCATTCTTCGGCCATTTCAGGTCCGAATCTTACCATCTCCTGGCAAGAATCTACAATAGTTCTGTACTTGTCAACACATCAATATCCATAATTCAGTCAAAATCAGACAACACAAGTACAACACAGTATAACTCGATCTCATTCTCAATTTACTGCAATATACGATATTTACAGAATTCACTGATATCAATCTTTCCCCCAAAAGATAAAGAAATCAATACTACATTACATACAGACCCAACAGAATAAAGCATATATCAATGCAATTCATACAGAATCATGTATAGGATGTATGAGTATCTCTTAATACATACTCAAAATAATCATAAAAGAACAGTTACCTGTCACTATCTCATCAATTGCATCCTTGGTCTGTCCTTCGGTCACTACAACCAGATGATTCTGCTCCATGAAATCTCCGGGAACCTCTCTGTGGACAAACTCTAGCAAAATATCCCTGCTGTCTACAATATTGCATCTACCAGTTACTCCCTGGCATTGCTCCGTGGGATGTCTCCCTCCGCAAGTTCTGCAATAAATTTCCGTATAACTCGGGCTAGAACCACTGAAGCTAGATGAACCGCTCCCTAACTTCTTGAACTGCTTCTTTCGAGCTTTTAACTGTTCTTTCTTTCCACCACTGTTGCTGCCAATCTCGATTCTGGGAGGCAGTTGTTGTGGTCTCGGTGCTGGAAGAACATACGAGGCTTCCTTTTGTCTCATCAGAACTGTTTCTGCTCTTCTGGCTCGGTTCAAAGTATCAGCAAAGTTATTCGGTTGTTTCACATTTACCAATGTACGTATCTCCGGATTCAATCCCTGGATGAACTGATCAAATACAGCTGCATCATTCCTAGCCACGTGAGGGGCAAAACGTAGCAAGGTGAAGAACTGGGCCAAATACTCATCAATATTCAACTGACCCTGTCTTAGATTTACAAACTCTCCACTTTTATCCTGTCTGTATGATACGGGGAAGAATCTTTGATAGAATTCAAGTTTAAAAATTTTCCATGTAATCACTGGACAACGCTGTTCTAAGGCTTCTTTAGTTACTAGCCACCAACTCCTTGCGACTTCCCGTAACTGGTTCCCAATCAGTTTAACTCTACAATCATATGTGAAACCAAGAAATTCAAATAGCATTTCTATATCCTCTAACCAATTCTCACAATCGACTGGCGTCTCAGTACCCTTCAGAATCGGCGGTTGAAACGATTGAAACCTCTTCAACAGTGTTTCCATCAGAGTCTCTGACATATCCATGTGATCAGTCGAAGTACTTCCTCGTTCTGGAATTCTTCGAGGAGGTATGTCTGATGATCATAAAAGTTAGCGATCACATGGGATAAATCTGTCTCAGTCCCACTCTGATCAGCTTACCTCTGATCAAGAATTTGTTCTGATCCCTTTTCAAATAATACATATTACCAAATCATCTCAGATATTCAAGTAACATGTATTTAAAAGCAGTAAAACATAATATCATGCTAGCATACACAATGTAATTCAACATTATAATAAATCACATGCTAGCAATCACATACAAGGAAAGAAAATTCATTCTACCCCGCTCACTAGCTTCTATCTCAATCTCAAAACCTCAGTTCTGGACCTATTGCTCTGATACCACCTGTTGTGGGGACCCGGACACTAATTCATGTTTTAATCATTATTAACGTCAAATAACAATTAAGAAAAAATGGGACTAAAAAACATTTTCTTTTTAAATTATAAATGCGGAAACGTAATATAATCTATCTAATATACATGTCAGTATAAAAGTACAACACATGTACTACATGTATCTATCTCAACTAGGTTCAGCATCTATACATCAAGTGCTGAATCCTACTCTGCTTCTGGGCCCGTATTTCCACGCTAACTCTAATCCCTCATCCTCTTCCTGATCCTGTCCCACCTGTTGTCAAGCACATATACAAACAAGACAACAGCCGGATAGCTCCGGTGAGAATTACATTCCAAGTATAAATCATGTATACATGCATTTCATATAAACAGTTATAAAAGCATGAAATAAACATTCATAACATGTATCCAAATCAGAAACATGAATCAATATAAAATCTGAATATAACATGAATCAAATCTGACACATGAATCAACACAAACTCTGAATCACACTCAGTGACTCATGGACTCTGACTAGACTCGTCCTAATCTAGGGATCCCGATCGGAATAAGAACATACACCCACCTACACTCTCGATCGGGGTGGTGGTATGTTCTTATTCACGGACTTTGGCCCTTTCCATATCGAAAATCAGTAATAGAAGAAACTCCAAATTCTATACACTTCGATATGACCAAACATCCGGTGTCTTGACCTATCCGTCACAGACTTTGGAATTTTCACCAATTTCCTATCCTGTGACAATGTGCAATGTGCCAGTGACGATTCCATCACTATCCGGCACACCTATCACAAGATTACTCATTTAAAATTAGACGTATCCGCTTATTACTCAAGACATAAATCAATAGATGAAAGATATCAATCTCATTCAATTGTAAATATCAATGCAATAAAGTAAAGTATGTGATTTTGGGAGACTCCAGTTAAATCCAACTCGAGTTGTGCAATCCCACATCAACATTAATTTATACATTTCTCTTCTCGGTCTGACGAAGTCGAAGTCTCGGAGTCAAATCTGTCCATACCCAATCTGGCACTGATAATATCAAATAGGCACAATATCAGTATACACTCTCAAATCAATACTGAATATACTGTGTCAACGTACAATTCAATTCAAGATCTGTTCTAATCAAAACTCAAATCAACATACAATCTGATCAATGTCAACGACATACGGTACAATCTCAATAAATACTGAATTTGATCAATATCAATTTGCTGATGTTTCGACGGCATAACAATACTGTCTCAGTAACCCGTCAATCTCAACATCACAGATACAATATCACTATTTATAATCAGTATCTGTATAATTCTGAATCTAACTCAAAATCAACGACATAACGGAATAATCTCGATATCCCCGTCAATACAATATCAACAGATATTAATTACAATCCATAACCAATATCCAATACCATTTAAAATCAATCAATAATCCAAATCTGTCCAATATCTATCAATATACCTCTGAAAAATCATAACAATTTCATAATCAATCTGTTTCTCAATCGGACTTCGATTCTATGATGTCTAACATGTCAAGAACACCATATATGAATCATTTCCGATTCTGACAATATCATAATTTCAAGACATATTGAAACGTAGTAAAACTTACGTCCAGTTGAAGCCTGCGTCGATAGAAACTCAGTACTGTACTCAGATTCAAAATCTGACGGGCAGATCGAAATATAAAGGCGTAAGGATTTTTCAGCCGTTTCTCTCTTCCCTTTCCTCGTTTCATATGTTGGAAATGAAGTATATATGTATATATATATCCTCAGTTGCATCTACTTTTCACAACTTTCAGGTGGCGCTCGGGCGGTCATAAAGTACCGCTCGGGCGCCAAACTCTCTGTTCGGTTACTCGGCTTGTTAAACACTGGCGCTCGGTTGGTCAAAAACTACCGCTCGGGCGCCAGACTTTCTTTCCAATCCCTCATATTCTCATCCCCTGGCGCTCGGCTTCTCCTCTCGCAACTTCCTTTGCTCTTGAAATCTCAATTATGTTAATTAATCAGCGTCTGATTACAGTAATTAAATCTCGGGCATTACAATGTTGTCTCGGGTCATAAGGACTAATGATGTACAACCATAAACTAGGACATTTCCACACGATAAGTGAGAACCACTTGGAAAGTCCTTTATGGAGGGTTGTTCAATGCACTATACAAGGAGCACCTATCTGTATGCTCGGACATCACAATGTCCCCTGCCAATGAAACATGGTACTCACATCGCAGATACTAGTCTCAAAATCGAGCGGCCTTTATCCTTTTTAGCTGCGGCTGAATCGACTAGGAACTGTTTAGAATATACAATATTCCAAATATGAGTTTCATGATACTCATCATATGAGCATCTCATATTCTTTCTAATATTTGTATATTCAAGGGCTTTATCTATGCAACAAGCATTGATATACAGATAAAGATGTGCCAAATCAATAATTTCAAATATTATTAAAATAAAGATTGTTTATACATAGAGTTTCAATGTGAACCATCAGCAAACACTTGGCTCGACGGGCACCTACTCTAACAATCTTACACTTGCACTAGAGCCAACTACACATATGCTTCAAACCCATTGATTAGCGATGCTTCTCAAATTATGGTCCAGGTAAAGGCTTAGTTAGTGGATCAGCAACATTATCTGCGGAGCTGACTTTGTCAATCGACACTTCTCCTCTTTCCACAATCCCTCAGAGGATTTGGTACTTTCTCAATACATGTTTGGATTTCTGATGAGACCTTGGCTTCTTTGCCTGATCTATGGCTCCCGTGTTGTCACAAAACACAGGGACATGAGCAAATCCGTTAGGAATGACGCCCAACTCTTGGACGAAATTCCTTATCCAAACGGCCTCCTTTGCTGCAGCTGATGCATCAATATATTCAGCCTCAGTGGTGGAATCCGCAGTACTGTCTTGCTTCTAACTCTTCCAAGAGACAGAAACACCATTGAGCATGAATACGAACCTAGAGGTTGACTTTGAGTAATCGATATAGCTTTGGAAACTAGAGTCGGTATATCCTTCCAATTTCAGTTCTCCACCCCCATAGACCAAGAACAACTTATTCGTCCTTCTCAAATTCTTGAGGATGTCTTTCACAGCTTTTCAGTGTGGAAGACCAGGGTTCAATTGATATCTACTCACCACACTTAGTACAAAAGCCACGTCAGGACGTGTAGATATCATCCCATACATGATACTACCAATTGCGGATGCATACGGAATGCGTGTCATCGCCGCTATATCTGCTTCAGTTTTGGGAGACATAGACCTGGATAGGGACAAGCCATGACACATTGGTATATGTCCTCTCTTGGACTCATCCATCAAGAACTGCTTAACGATGGTATCAATGTATGTGGACTAGTTGAGACCAAGCAATCTTCTTGATCAATCTCTATAGATCTGTATTCCCAATACAAAAGATGCTTCACCCAAGTGAGTATATGGATCAGATTATATACCGATTTGAGTATTGATCAGAACAAGTCTTGAATTGAGTTATATACTGATATGGTATTTATATGATTGTCATTATCAGATTTGGATATAGACAGATTGGAATACAAGACTTCGTCTTCATCAGACCGAGAAGAGAAAGATATAAATGAATGTCAATTGGGAGATCGACTTGAGTTAGATTTAACTCGAGTTTCCCTAAAACACATACTTGTATGGTACTGTTTTTATACCTTTGTGTTTTAATGAGTATGTTTATTCTATTAAATTAGAAGTAGAAAGCAGAGAGCTATTAAGTAAGAGTCACTGACAGAGTGGTTAGATTTTGACAGACTTGTCACTGACCCATTGCACATTGTCAGAATAGGCTTAGTCTTGGTAGATACGCCAAGGCACTGGACGTTTGGTGTATCGATGTGCTTAAGATACAAATATTGTTTTTATTGTAGATTATTCGATACAGCTAGACCAAATTCCAGAAATAAGAACGTACCGCCACTGCGACTGGTGGTAGTAGGTGGGAGACTTGTTACGTTCTTATTCACCGGGATCCCTAGACTAGATTAGGATGAGAGATCGAGATTAGAGTGGTGATTTCGGACTTGGATGTAGACTTGGTTTAATACTTGAAATTTAGTAGTTAAACCTTAGATTAGTTTGAACTAGAAGCATGTTGTACAAGATTTTTATTATTATACTGGTTTGTATAATAGATTGATTCCATTACCTTCCGCATTTTAAATAAAAATTTTTAGACCCTGTTTATCTTAATTGATAATTAAATCCCAAAGATGATTAAAAAGATGATTAGCATCCGGGTCCCCACAATTACAATCATTCAACACAAAATATCCTAGCACACACCTAGCAAATTGAGCTTGGGCTTTTGATCATCCTTCATGCATTATACAACATATCATACACAATCAATTTATTATCACAATAATCAATTGATCCAATATTATATATCTTGATGCAATAACTAACCGCCACGATTATAAACTAAATCAACAAAGTAAACAAACTCAAAGTCTACTTTCTAATTAATTTATTTATAACCGAATTTTCTGTAAATCACTATTTACTATAAATAATTAAAGTCCAACTTCAATTATTTATTTTATGAGAAAATATATACAAATTTTTATAGATTTAAACTTAATGGACCAAAAAGACATTTTTCGCAAAAAATATTTTGGCCCATTTAAATTTCAGAAAATATGTCAACCATCTAATGGCCCAAAAATTCAAGACCCATGATACTTTGATATTTCAAAATACTTTTGGAAACCTTAGTCGTCATCGCCATTGCCGGAGCTCTGTCGGCGGATTTCCAGCCAACATGCACAAAAAATAATTATTTTTTTAAAAAGGGGGGTGGGGGGGTTTTGGGCAGCCCAAGATGCCCGAAATGGACAGCAACATGGGGCCGTAAATAGCCCCCATTTTGGCCTTCGATTTGTTGCGACGCTTATCTCATGCAGTTAGAAATTGACCTCAATATAATATCATGTATTTGCTTACACAAAATAATAACCATAGCTCATGATAGCACTTGAAAAGGGATCGGTTACGGTTCCCGGAAGCGCAACGGAAGTTTGAAAAATCATATTTTTCATGAAGAAAAATTCACACACCTCATATGTTGTGTAGCATATAACAAAACACAAAAATGTCATACATAGTGTGTTACGAATTTTTTACCTATCAATCACAATGATTGATGTTTTGGCTCAAACTAAGTTGTAAACAACTTAGCTCTTGAGGGGTTGACCCAATCTACAAGATTCCAAGACCACCTTGTTCAAATGGGTTCTTTCCTTCAAATTAGGTCCACCACTAACTAGGAAGATCCCCTCTAATTTTTCTAAAAATTAGAGGATTTTTCTTTGAGAAGTGTAGGTGTAAAGCCCAAATTCAGTACACGTAAAACCCACGCATTATTTAAACTGCTAAATTAGTTATTTAAATTTAAAATAATTTTAGTGATGCATGATTCATGATATTTCTAATGTTTTCTTGAGTTTCATGTTTCAGGCAGTTATTCGATGCAGGATCGAGGAAAAGAGACCGGCGACGATTTTTGACGATTTTAAAATATGGTATTTTATTTTAAGTTAGGATTGGGGCAATTTAAATGATTTATTTGGTTTTAACATTTTAAAGCCTAATTTATTTATTTAGTGATTTTAGGATTTTAAAACTTTTAAAGTTGAGCTAATGTGCATTTCCTTTTTAACTAAGAGATTTTATTTAAAGTTAGAGGAAGGTTAGTATTTTAATTAGTTTTTAATTATTAATTAACCAAAATTTTCTCCCCTAATCTCTAAACACACGCACACACACACATTTACACATTCCTCACACACGACACACACACACACACATTTCTCTACACTCTCATTTCATATTTTTTTTTAGAATAACCTAGGGTTCTATGAACCAAGAGCAACCGCCCCCATCCTCAACTTCTTTCCAGCAATTTTCGTCCATTTTTCTTCAAGAAAATCGTGCCACGTTCCTCCTGGATCAACGCTCCCATAATCCCCGCTTCGGTTTCGTCATTGCAGTAACTTTAAAAATCAAAATTCATGTATATTCTTTCGTTTATGCATCGATCTCTTTATAGTACATGTTCTTGTGTTTGTTATGTGCAAAAATTCATGAATTTTGTTCAAAGTTTGAGTGAAAATTGGTTTGATCGATTTTGAAATGATTTTAGATTTGGAAACCCGAATTCTGCTGTTATTTCGATTTCTGAAAAAATTCAGTCGACTTTCTGAAAAATCTTTTAACGTATAGAACATAGTACTTTTTGATACCTTCGATTTGACAGTAAATTCGTAATTTTTGGAACAAGAAATGAGTGAGTTATGATCGTTTTTGGAGACTTCTCAAACTGTAATTTTCTGAAAATGTGTTCTTGACGTGTTCTTGAAGTTTATTTGTTGCAGGCTTTGTTGTGAACCGTTGGGAGATTGGTGCTGCATTTAAGTATTGTGAGTATGATGTTGGGATGATTTTTGGTGCTTCGTTTCGTGTCGATAGGCACTTGGTTCATTAGAAGTCGTAGGAAGCTTTTTGGTGTCAAAATAGCATGTTCACAGTTTGAGTTGCGTTGTATGATTTGTATCATTGTTTGAGGTGTCCTGGAAGTTTGAATCATTGCCATAGCATCATATGATGGGTCTCGAGGTGTTGGTTCACGGTCCGCACGATTGAGTTAGGAGGATTAAGCCACAAGTGTAGTGATTTCCCTTGGTTTACTATTTTCAGAGTCTACACGGACCCGGAGCCGAACCCTGACACGAGGTCCATGCCCTTGTTTCCTTCGGAGTGTGAAATTCTAGAGTCCACATGGACTCGGAGCCAAACTCTGACACGAGGTCCGTGCCTTTGTTAATTCTTTCGGTTAAGTTGGCCATGGCTTCACGGACCTAGAGCTGGATGTGTACACGGGGTCCGTGTCTTCCAAATTTTGGTAAAAATAGGGATTGCTTTGCGTTTCGTTGTCATTGTTTAGTACGATGATTAAGCGAGGTCGAGTCCTGAGAGATTTATAACGTCATAAGAAATTTGTCGTTTTTGGGTGTGAGCATGATTAATACGTCTAATTTATGAAATATATATGCTTGAACTCATATTAGTATGTGCAACAATGGCCCCAAGCGAGATCTAACGAATCCCTCAAAGCCATGTAAGTATGTTTGACGTGCAAAATGAGAAAATATTTTATTTTTGAGGTATGCTAAATGTCTTGTGACTATTTATGAACGGGTTTGGAAGTCGGTCCACGTGGCCGAGGACCTCTCCACCCCGATAAAGCATGACCGGATTTAGATCAGGATTGGAAAGCGGTAAAGCATGACCAGGGACCAATCCACCCAGTAAAGCATGACCGGGAATCTCATGTATGTGGCAGTAGATTTTCCCTGCCAGCCCAGTATTATGGTTTAGTCTGATCAGGCGCAATTATGTATGAGTCACTTGCTTTGAAACATATCTCTACGCAAAATGATGAAGTTATGCATGTTCAAGTATGTATGATGCAAGTACGTTTATGAAAAGTTTTATGATGATGGAATGTCTATGTTTATGTTAGGACGCTCAAGTTTATGTATGTACGTTGTACTTTTAAGTTGCATGTGGTTTTATTACGTATTACTTGTTATCTAAAATTTATACATGTTGAGTCTTCAGACTTTATCGATGCAGGTGAGGACGAGTATGAGGAGACAAGGGGTGGGGTTCAATGACCCGGCTCGGTCTGTGCAGGAGGCAAAACCCGAGGACCGCCTATGTTTTAAGATTCTATACATGACATTTTTAATATTCTGATTTTCTTGGGATGTGTTTACTTTGATTAAACAAGTAGTTTTAGAAAACTTTATTCGTGATCTTTTTATTGCAATAATCTTTGTATGAACAGTTTATTTTGAATCGGAATTTTAAGGGTTTATTTCTTATTTAAGAGAATTTTTATTTTAACTGCAAATTTTAAAATAGTTTAAAAGTACGGTACGTTACAGTTGGTATCAGAGCCGTGTTTTGTAAAGGGTTTTGCCTACTGCAAGTTGCGAGAAGCTCACGAAGCCTCAAGTCTGTAAGTCTTAAGGTTTTAAATTATTTCATGTAGTAAGCATTAAGTTATTATTTTAGCAAGTACACGTTTTAAGTTCAAATTACGTACATCTTATTATATTGATATTATGTTCATGCATATTGGGTTCACATTTGGGTAATTGTCGGAAAAAGAAGCTGAGGATGGGGAGATGGTCACTCCTCCTCGTCCACCCCCAGATATGCAGGCTCAGATGCTTGCAGGGATGATTCAGTTTTTCGCACAATTTGCGGGGAACCAAGCTATAGTGGATACAGGGGCGAGGCCCAGGCCGGAGATAGTTTACGAGAGGTTTAGCAGGATGGATCCGAAGGAGTTCTCGGGGACTACTGACCCGATGGTAGCTGAGGGATGGATTAAGTCCATCGAGGTAATTTTCGTCTTCATGGAGCTGCAGGATGCAGACAGAGTTAGATGTGCCACATTCCTTCTGACAGGGGACGCCAGGCTGAGGTGGGAGAGCGCGTCTGTGTCGGTAAATCTGTACACTCTGTCATGGGATGGTTTTAAGGAGGTCTTCAACTCCAAGTACTATACTGAAGAAGTACGCTCCTGCCTGACCAAGGAGTTCATGACGATGCGGCAGGGAGACAACAGTGTGGCAGAGTTTGTCAGAAAGTTCAAGAGGGGGTGTCACTTTGTGTCCATAATTGCAAATGATGTCCGGGAGAAGCTGAAGCATTTTATGGATGGGTTGCGGCCGATCTTGCGCCGTGATGTCAGGGTTGCTGGTCCTACTACCTATGCTGTTGCCGTATCTAGAGCCTTGGCGGTAGAGCAAGACCAAAGAGACATCAAGAGTGATAGGCAGGGCAAGAGGCCCTATCAGGCACCCTAGCCCTAGCAGCAGCAGTAGCGACCTCAGTTTAAGATGTCTTTCCAAGGACAGCAAGGGAAGAGGCCCTTCCAGGGACCGCCGAAATGCAAGGATCCTATTCCTCAGCAGAAGGCTCCTCAACGACCGGGAGAGCACCCTGTGTGCCCGAAGTGCAACCGTTAGCATCCGGGACAATGTTTATGGGGATCGGGCAAGTGCTTCAAATGCGGAGCCAGTGATCATATGCTTAGAGACTGCCCACAGTGAAGGCATCTGACTCAGGGTAGAGTGTTTGCCATGTAGGCAGAGGAGGTGAACCCAGACACGACCCTGTTGACTGGAAATATTTTCATAAAGAGAATAGCCACGAAGGCCTTGATAGATTCAGGGGCCACTCACTCTTTTATTTCGGAGACGTTCGCTAATAATTTGGTCGCCAAGTCTATTGGACTCGACGTTACTATTCAATGACAAACCCATCAGGGGAAGAGTCATCGGCTACAAGCGTGGTCAGAGATATTGATCTTCAACTTCAGGGCCACCTAGTGTATGCCGATTTGATTGTGTTGTCGATGCCAGAATTTGATATAATCTTGGGAATGGACTGGCTGACAAAGAACAGAGTTTTTATTGACTTTCAGAAAAGGTCAGTGTTGGTAAGACTGTTGGGCATGGAGCAGTTTCTCTTTGAACCAGATAGATGGAAGAGTTCCCTCGCATGATCTCTTACATTATTGCTCAGAGACTTATTCAGAATGGTTGTTATGCTTTCTTGGCCAGCATTGTTTCTGCGCCTGACGCACCCACTCCGTTGATATATGATGTACCAGTAGTCAGAGATTTTCCTTATGTCTTTCCAGATGACGTCACAAGTCTTCCACAAGAGAGGGAGGTGGGGTTTTCCATTGACCTTGTGCAAGGCACCGTGCCAATCTCAAAGGCACCGTACCAGTTAGCTCCAGATGAGATGTTAGAACTCAAACAATAGATACCGGAGCTTCTAGATAAAGAACTCATCCGCCCTAGTTTCTCAACATGGGGCGCACCAGTACTCTTTGTATAGAATAAAAGGATGTGAGCATGAAGTTGTGTATTGATTACCAAGAACTAAACAAGGTAACGATCAAGAATAAATACCCACTTCCTACGATCGAGGAATTGTTCGATCAGTTGAAGGGAGCTATAGTGTTCTCCAAGATAGATCTACAATCAGGGTATTATCAGTTGAAGGTAAAGGATGCAGATGTTCATAAGACAGCCTTCAGAACTAGGTATGGGCACTACGAGCTCATAGTAATACCGTTTGGACTGCAATTGCTCCAGCGATATTTATGAACCTCATGAATCGAGTATTTCAGCCCTACCAAGATCAGCTTGTGATAGTGTTCATTGACGATATTCTCATCTACTCGAGGTGCCACATGGAGCACAGTCAACACTTGGGTACAATTTTGCAGGTCTTGCAGAGTCGTTTGTTGTTTGCAAAATTCAGTAATTGTGAATTCTTGTCGAAGAAAGTAGAGTTTTAGGGTAACATTATATCTAGCCGTGGTGTCGAGGTGGATCCGGCTAAGGTGGCCGTAGCTAAGCTTAGCAGGCTACTACAGGAAATTTAATCAGGTATTTTATTCGATTTCAGTGCCACTCACTTTGTTGACTAAGAAGAATGCCAAATTTATGTTGAGTGATGATTGCCAAAAGAGCTTTGATACTCTGAAACAAGCTCTTATCACAGCGCCATTGTTAGCCATGCCAGCAGGGAAAGGCAATTTTGTGCTATACACCTATGCTTCTAATCTCGGTTTAGGCGCAGTTTTGATGCAGCATGGTCGTGTTATAGCTTATACCTCCAGACAGTTGAAGGTGCACGAGAAGAACTATCCGACTCATGATCTTGAGTTAGCTGTCTTTGTCTTTGCGTTGAAGATATGGAGACCTTATTTGTACGGCGGAAAATGCCAGATATTTACTGATCATAAAAGTCTCAAGTATTTCTTCACGCAGAAAGAGTTAAATATGAGACAAACACGATGGTTAGAGTTGGTGAAAGACTACGATTGTGAAATTAGCTACCATCCAGGAAAAGCTAATGTCGTGATAGATGCCTTGAGCAGAAAACTTGCAATCGTAGCAAAGTTGTCAGTGCAGAGATCTCTTTAGTCAGAGAAGCAGAGGTTTGGGTTAGTGGTTTATCCTAAGGGCAGGGCTCCTAAGCTGTCTAATCTGACAATCCAGCCTTCTTTTTTTGACCGAATCCGTAGAGGTCAGCCTTCAGATGATCAGTTACAGAAATGGAGACTAAAGGATGAAGCCAAGGGCAGTGTACTATACACAGTGTCTGATGGCATTGTGTGATACAGAGGAAGGATGTGGGTGCCTAGTGTTGATTCGATCAGAGTTGATATTTTGACAGAGGCACATACATCTCCGTACTCTATCCATCCAGGTGGTACCAAGATGTACAAGGATTTGCATATTTTATATTGGTGGCCAGGTATGAAGCGGAACATCCGTCGATTTGTAACTGAATTTCTCAGTTGTCAGCAAGTGAAAGCAAAGCATCAGAGGCCAGCAGGAATGCTTAAGCCGCTCCCTATCCTTGAGTGGAAATGGGAGAACATCACCATGGATTTCGATGTTGGTTTGCCGAGTTCAGTCAGAGGATCCAATGCGATTTGGGTTATAGTGGATCGACTTACTAAATCGGCACATTTCTTACCTATGAAGACGACTTTCTCCATGACTCAGTATGCAGAGCTCTATATCAGGGAGATAGTTTGATTGCATGGGATCCCCGTTTCTATTGTGTCCGACAGGGACCCGAGGTTCACATCGTCCTTTTGGAAGAGTTTACATGCTGCCTTGGGGACGAAGTTGCTATTCAGTACTGCATTTCACCCTTAGACAGATTGCCAGTCTGAAGGAGTGATTCAGATTTTGGAAGATTTGCTGCGGGCTTGTGTGATCGATTTCCTTAGGAATTGAGAATCAAAGCTACCCCTAGTGGAGTTTACCTACAACAATAGTTTCCAATCATCTACAGGTATGGCTCCCTACGAGGCATTGTATGGGATGAAGTGCAGATCACCGATTCATTGGGATGAAGTCGGTGAGAGATCAGAACTTGGTCCAGAGATTGTTCAGCAAACTGCAGATGTGGTGGTCAAGATTCGAGACAGAATGAAGACCGCACAGATTCGTCAAAAGAGTTATGCTGATAAGAGGAAAAGAGATCTTGAGTTTGCTGTAGGTGACCAAGTTTTCTTGAAGATAGCACCTATGAAGGGTGTAATGGGGTTTCGAAAGAGAGGCAGTCCGAGATTTATTGGACCATTCGAGATATTTGAAAGAGTTGGGACTCTAGCTTATCATGTAGCCCTACCACCGAATCTGGCTGGGGTACACAACGTGTTACACGTCTCGATGCAGAGGAAGCATCTAGCAAACCCTTCGCATGTTTTGAGCTATGAGCCGTTACAGCTTTCTCCAGACCTGTCGTATCAGGAAAGATCTATCCAAATCCAAGACTCACAGTAACGAAGACTTCGGAACAAAGTGACCAAGCTGGTCAAAGTCCGATAGCTAAATCAATCAGTGGAGGAGGCCACTTTGGATACCGAAACAGATATGAGGAATCGCTACCCGGAGTTGTTTGGTAAGACTTAATTTCGAGGACGAAATTTATTTAAGTGGGAGAGTAACTGTAGAGCCCAAATTAAGTATACGTAAAACTCATACATTATTTAAACTGCTAAGTTAGTTATTTAAATTTGAAATGATTTTAGTGATGCATGATTTATGAAATTTATAATGTTTTCTCGAGTTTCATGTTTCAGGCGATTATACGATGCGGGATCGAGGAAAAGAGACCGGCGACAAATTTTGGCGATTTAAAATGTTTTATTTTATTTTAAGTTAAGAATTGGGGCATTTTAAATGATTTATTTGGTTTTACCATTTTAAAGCATAATTTATTTATTTAGTGATTTTAAGATTTTAAAAATTTTAAAGTTGAGCTAATGTGCATTTCATTTTTAATTAAGAGATTTTATTTAAAGTTAGAGGAAGGTTAGTATTTTAATTAGTTGTTAATTATTAATTAAGGAAAATTTTATCCCCTAATCTCTAAACTCGCGCACACACACACATTTACACACATCTCACACGCGACACACACACACATTTCTCTTCACTCTAATTTCATATTTTTTTGAGAAAAACCTAGGGTTCTAACAAACGAGAGCAGCCCCCCCTATCGTCTGCTGCTTTCCAGCAATTTTCATCCACTTTTCTTCAAAAAAATCGTGCCACGTTCATCCTGGATCAACCCTCGCATCATCCCCGCTTCAGTATCATCGTTTCGATAACTTCAAAAATAAAAAGACATGTATATTCTTTCGTTTTTGCATCGATCTCGTTATAGTACATGTTTTTATGTTTATTATGTGTAAAAATTCATGAATGTTGTTCAAAGTTTGAACAAAAATTGGTTAGATCGATTTTGAAACGATTTTAGATCTAGAAACCCGAATTCTGCTGTCATTTTGATTTCTGCGAAAATTCGGTCGATTTTCTGGAAAACTTTCAACATATAAAACATAGTACTTTTTGATACTTTCGATTTGACAGTATTCGTAATTTTTTGGACAAGACACGAGTGAGTTATGATTGTTTTCGTGAGATTGCTCAAACTGTAATTTTATGAAAATGTGTTCTTGAAGTTTATTTGTTGCAGACTTTGTTGGGAACCGTTGGTTGACCATTGCTGCATTTAAGTATTGTGAGTATGATGTTGGGATGATTTTTGGTACTTCGTTTCGTGTCGATAGGCACTTGGTTGCATTTGAAGTCGTAGGAAGCATTTTGGTGTCAAAATAGCATGTTCACGATTTGAGTTGCGTTTTATGATTTGTATCATTGTTTGAGGCGTTCTAGAAGTTTGAATCATTGACATAGCATACTAGGATGGGTCTTGAGGTGTTGGTTCACGATCCGCACGATCGAGTTAGGAGGATTAAGCCACAAGTATAGTTATTTCCGTTGGTTTCCTATTTCAGAGTCAACACGGACCCAGAGCAGGACCTTGACACGGGGTCCATGCACTTGTTTCCTTTGGAGTGTGAAATTCTAAAGTATACACGGACCTGGAGCGGACCATGACACGAGGTCCGTGCCTTTGTTAATTATGTAGGTTAAGTTGGCCTAGGCTACACGGACCCAGACCCGGATGTGTACACGGGGTCCGTGTATTCCACGTTTGGGAAAATATAGGGATTGTTTTGGGGTTTGATGTCATGGTTTAGTACGATGATTAAATGAGGTCGAGTTCCGAGAGATTTAGAACGTCATATGAAATTTGTCATTTTTGGGTGTGAGCATGATTAATACTATGACGTACCGTACTTTTTACTACTTAAAATTTGCGGAAAAATTAAAAATTTTCTTGAATATGAAAATAAAATCAATACGGTCGTCACTACCTCATCCATTCACCAATAAAAATTTTGCTAAAAGAAAAGCTTGCTCAAAACATCTCGTATCAAAACGTAAAATCAGAGTATTAATATTTTCGTGCTTAAAATCTTAAAATAACGTGGGCGGTCCTCGGGTTTAGCCCCCCGCTCAGTCCAAGCCCGCTCCTTGGTCCCCACCTCCTGTCTCCTCATAGACATCCTCACCTGCATCGATCAAGTCTAGTGAGTCTAAAGACTTAACACGTTTAAACTGAGAATAGCAAGTAATACATAATAAAATCGCATGCAACTTTAAAATAGAACATACATACTTGAAGCTTGGATTTGAAATGAGCTTGAACTTGCATACATACATAGACGTGCCATAACTTAAAAGCTTACATAACCATGCTTGCGTACTTGTTCATACTTAAACATACATGACTTCATTTTGCGTAGAGGATGTTTCAAAGCAAGTGACTCATACATAATAAACGCCGGATCAGACAAACCACAGTACTGGGCTGACAGGGACGTATTCATTGCCACACACATGAGATCCCCGTTCATAATTTAACGGGCTGGTTGGTCCCCGTTCATAATTTAACGCTTTCCAACCACGATCTAACCCGTTCATAATTTAATGGGTGGAGAGGTCCTCGGCCACGTTCACCGACTTCCAAACCCATTCAATTTGGTCACAAGACATTTAGCATATCTCAAAAACTTAAAATATTTTCTTGCACATCAACATATTTACTTGGCGTTGAGGGATTCGTTGGACTTCGACCGGGGTCGTTGCTGCAACATACTAACGTGAATTCATAAAATTAACGGGTGTAACTTAGACGTAACAAACAAGCTTACTCCACGAGTTCATACATTTCCCTAGGGCGTTCTAAAATTCCCGTGACTCGACATTATTAAACAATACACTAAACCAAGACATCAACCTCAAAGCATACCATAATATTTCCCAAAAACTCAAGTACACGAACCCCGTGCCCAGGTCCGGCTCCGGGTCCGTGTAGGTGCGGTGGAATGACTCGTGAAGAAAAGGGAAGGCACGAACCCCGTGCTGAGGTCTGGGTAAGGGTCAGTGTAGGTGCGCAAAAGTGAAACTTGGGAAGAAGTGAGGACACAGACCCCGTGTCTGGGTCCGTCAAAGGGTCCGTATAGACTCAGTTGGTTGACACTTCAAAGGAAGACAAAGGCACGGACCCCGTGTCAGGGTCCGTGTATGGATCCGTGTGGCATCGACTTTTCTGAACCTGCGAGGAAAGCTTACGAAATGTCTATTTTCCCAAATGAACAACTAATGGGACGAAATTAAACACCTGGAGACCATCCTAAGACACCATAGCATTGAACTAAACTCGTACGAACGCCCCAAAAATGACGACGTCCACCCTACGACACATACAACCCAAAAACACGGCAATTGACACAAAATCTTTTCTTACGACTTCCAAACCCATTCAATTTGGTCACAAGACATTTAGCATATCTCAAAAACTTAAAATATTTTCTTGCACATCAACATATTTACTTGGCGTTGAGGGATTCGTTGGACTTCGACCGGGGTCGTTGCTGCAACATACTAACGTGAATTCATAAAATTAACGGGTGTAACTTAGACGTAACAAACAAGCTTACTCCACGAGTTCATACATTTCCCTAGGGCGTTCTAAAATTCCCGTGACTCGACATTATTAAACAATACACTAAACCAAGACATCAACCTCAAAGCATACCATAATATTTCCCAAAAACTCAAGTACACGAACCCCGTGCCCAGGTCCGGCTCCGGGTCCGTGTAGGTGCGGTGGAATGACTCGTGAAGAAAAGGGAAGGCACGAACCCCGTGCTGAGGTCTGGGTAAGGGTCAGTGTAGGTGCGCAAAAGTGAAACTTGGGAAGAAGTGAGGACACAGACCCCGTGTCTGGGTCCGTCAAAGGGTCCGTATAGACTCAGTTGGTTGACACTTCAAAGGAAGACAAAGGCACGGACCCCGTGTCAGGGTCCGTGTATGGATCCGTGTGGCATCGACTTTTCTGAACCTGCGAGGAAAGCTTACGAAATGTCTATTTTCCCAAATGAACAACTAATGGGACGAAATTAAACACCTGGAGACCATCCTAAGACACCATAGCATTGAACTAAACTCGTACGAACGCCCCAAAAATGACGACGTCCACCCTACGACACATACAACCCAAAAACACGGCAATTGACACAAAATCTTTTCTTACGACTCCTAATGAATTAAAAAGCCTAAAGACATGAAATGAAACCTCAAAAATACTCCAAACATCATTACCAAAGTTACCTATACGCAGCAATGATCACCCGTCGATCCCCAACGAAGCCTGCAACAAATAACTTCAAGAACACAATTTACTTAAAATTCGCAGTTTGAGCAGTCCCACGAAAAACGCCATAACTCACTCAATTTTTGTCCAAAAATTTTGAATTTTATATCAAATCGAAGGCATCGAAAAGTTCTACATTTTTTGCGTTGAAAGTTTTCCCAAAATCTTGACCGAAAACTCGCAGTTTTAATAAGAACAGTAAAACGTGATTTAGATCTAAAACTTTTCCTTCAAAATCGATCCAAACAAATAACCGCTCAAACTATGAACAACATACATGAATTTTCACGCGTAAAACAACGCAACACATAATACGACATGATCGACGCAGCAAAAGAGAGATTATACGTGCCTTTTGATGATAAACTTTACCGAAACGGCGATACCGAAGCGGAGAAAGAAGCGAGGTTGATCCGGAACGATGGTGGCTCGATTATCTTGAAATAAAATTGCCGAAAACTTGCTGGAAAATAAAGGGGAAGGGGATGGCTGCTTCTTAGATGGAGAACCCTAGGTTTCCTATCTTTAAAAATCTTAAAACATGAATGTGTAGATGTGTTGTGTGTTTTAGTGTGTGTAAAAACATGTAAGTGTGTGTGAGTGTGTGTAACGTGTGTGTGTGTTTTTAATTAGGAGGAATTAGTGCTAAATTAACTAAATTAAATACTAATCAAAAGTTAACACACACTAATTTAATCAAACTCCCCATTTAAAATGCTTACACACTAATTTTAAAAGTTCCAAACTCTTAAATTACTAAATATATAAATAAGGCTTTAAATTGCTAAAACTAAATAAATTATTTAAAACGCCTCATCCTTGACTTAAAATAAAATACCATCTTTTGAAATTGCCAAAAATCGTCACTGGGTCTTTTCCTCAATCCTGCCTCGGATAATCGCCTGAAACATGAAACTCGTAAAACATTTTAACGTGCATCACATAAACATGAATAATTTAAAATAATGTATTTTCATAAATTATGCATGGCTAAAACTCATTTAAAATTAATTAAACGATTTAATAATTAAATGAATGCATGAGTTATACGCGTACTGAATTTGTGCACTATAAATACATCTAAGTTATGAAAGATAAATGCTTGAACTAAGATTAGTATGTGCAGAAATGGCCCCAAGCGAGACCCAACGAATCCCTCAACGCCATGTAAATATGTTTGACGTGCAAAATGAGAAAATATTTTATTTTTGAGGTGTGCTAAATGTCTTGTGACCAATTATGAATGGGTTTGGAAGTCGGTTGTGGGGACTCGGACGCTAACTCATCTTCTTAATCATCATTAGAATTAATTGTGAACGATTAAATAAACTGGGTCATAAATTTATTTTTTTTAATGTCGAACGCCTTATAAACAAGTGTATAAAGTTCTACAACAAGTTAGGTCTCATCCCATTCAAATACAAGATCAAGTTTAATATCTACAACAAGATCCAAGTACAAGTCTTGTACAAAATGCAAATCATAACAAACTAGGGTTCATCCACTACATGTCAAGTGATGAAAATCAACTCTACTTCTGGGTCCGAATCTCCACTCTAAACTCAATCTCTCATCCTCTTCTCGACCTTGATCCTGTCCCACCTGTTGTCATGCCCACATACAAACACAACAACAGCCGGATAACTCCAGTGAGAAATGTATTTCTAGTATAAACAACGTATACATGCATTTCATATAAACATATACAAAAGCATAGAACAGTTATCAATAACATGTATCATAATCTAAAAACATGAATATATATAAAACTATAAATCAAACTCTTAATCTTGACTCGACTCTTATCTAGGGATCCCGGTTGAATAAGAACGCAACAGTTTCCCACCTACTCTTCCAGCTAGATGGTTGTACGTTCTTATTCACAGACTTCGGCCTTCTATATCAAATCTCTACAATAGGAGTCGATCTACTCCTAAGCAACATCGATATACACCAAATGTCCAGTGACTTGGCACCTCTGCCAAAGGCATGGCACATCTTCCAAAGACTCCACTCATGCTTTGCTATAACTCAATAGACTAAGCATATCAATCTCATGAATTGCAAACATCAAAGCAATTACAATAAAGTATGTGGTTTTGGGAAACTCAAGCTATCTCTAACTCGAGTCGTATCTTCCCGGTTTAACATTGATTTATACCTTTCTTTTCGTAGATCAGTCTAGTCAACGAAATCCAATATCAATCTGGTTCTTTTCAGTCTTCGAAGCTTTCAATACCAACTCTGGAATAACATTATTGAGGAGTACAATATCAATATACTACCCAATGCAAGAATACTCAATCTAATCAACTTTCAACGGCATAACGGCACAATCTCGATATACCCAACATTACAATAACAATATATACCAATCTCAACATCTCATAATCAATAGCAAACACAATCTGATACCAAATATGTATATTCTCAATCAAATCAAATCTGGAAATTGATAACAATTTCATACGGTATCCGTTCTTCAATATGTTTTCGATTATACGATTACCACAATCTCATAAATACATAATATAGATCAAATCATGATTCTCCCAACATCAAGTTTTCAGACCATAAAAGAAAGTAGTAAAACTTACGTCCTTTTGAATCCTTTGACGAGAGAAGCACAAAACTCAACTCGGATTGAAAATCTGACGGACGGATCTTGCACAATCCAAATTCTAGTACATGAAGAAACTTAAAACTTCCCTGGAGCTCTCTCGGTTTCCTTCGAAAATTCTGAAGGAAAATCGAGTAAGTTTATATCTTATATGCATGGCAAGGACAAGTGGCTTGTTATACATTCTGCACGTCTCGCGCATATGCGCGACCATCATCGGCGCATATGCGTGAGACCTACTGGTCTCGGCATTCATGAATTATTCTCCTCGCGCATATGCGCGCCCTGTCCTCGCGCATATGCGCGAAACCTACTGTCTCGGCACTTCTTCATTTCACATACTCGCGCATATGTGCGCCTCTTCTCGCGCATTTGCGCGAGGTCTTCTGCCTTGCTCACGCATATGCGCGGCTCATTTAGCGCATATGCGCTAGACCTTCTGTCCTCGCACCACACAATATCACATGCTATCTCAAATCATGCCTCGGTGAACGTGGCCGAGAACCTCTCCACCCCGGTAAAGCATGACCAGGTTTAGATCAGGATTGAAAAGAGGTAAAGTATGACCAAGGACCCATCAACCCGGTAAAGCATGATCGAGGATCTCATGTATGTGGTAGTGGATTTTTCCTACCAGCCTAGTACTGTAGTTTAGTTGATCAGGCGCAATTATGTATGATTCACTTGCTTTGAAACATATCTCTACACAAATGATGAATTTATGCATGTTCAAGTATGTATGATGCAAGTATGTTTATGAAAAGTTTTATGATGATGGCATGTCTATGTTTATGTTAGGACGTTCAAGTTTATCTATGTAAATTCAACTTTTAAGTTGCATATTGTTTATTACGTATTACTTGTTATCTTCAATTTATACATGTTGAGTTTTTAGACTCACTAGACTTGATCGATGCAGGTGAGGACGAGTACAAGGAGACGAGGAGTGGGGACCAACGAGACGGATCGGTCTGCGCGGTAGGCTAAACCTGAAAACCACCCATGTTTAAGATTCTATGCATGACATTTTTAATACTCTGATTTTCTTGAGATTTGTTTACATTGATTAAACAAGTAGTTTTAACAAACTTTATTCGTGCTCTTTTTATTGCAACTATCTTTGGATGAACGGTTTATTTTGAATCGGAATTTGAAGGTTTATTTCTTATTTAAGAATATTTTTATTTTTTCGAAAATTTTAAAATAGTTTAAAAGTACGATACGTTACAGTAGGCTTTCCTCAACGATTGAAGAAGAAAAAATTGAGGGAAACATTGTTAAAAAATTTCGGTCACTATGCTAGGAAGAAAGAGGGAGGAGAAATTTTCTTTGTGCTTGAAAAAAATTTAAAGTGCATGTGAGACACATGCCTTGTTTATTGAAAAGTTGTCTCCCAACTCTTCACCTCCGCATGCATATTATTTGGGCTTGTAACATTTACAAAGCACATGGATTTTTATTTAAATATCTCAAACACATTTGAGACTATTTAAATTTTACTTGATTTTACTCAAGCCCACTAGTTGAATAATTATTTCCAATTGGGCTATACAAGACCCAATGTTATTTAACTAATTCAACACTTGAATTAATTTAATTATTTGGGTTCTAATAGGTCCATTAGTGTTTAATTAATTCAACAATTGAATTAATTTAATTTATTCCATAATAATGTTTATAAAAATCACAATTTTCAAATATATCATTTATTTGAGCCATCTTTTAATTTAGGAACACTTCCACAAATTAAAAGTTAGATTTCCCATAATCCTTTTATAGAAGTCATATACTTCTATTTTTCTTAGCTCTTATAAACTTCTTTATAAGCCGTTCAACACATTGAACATTTTACTTCTCAACGGGATCTAGAAAGTTAGCACTTGTGTGACCCTCAATGGTTCATTGATACAACTAGCAGTGGGTTCACATCTCTATATGATTTGGGACTAAACATGTCTTTATATGAACATACCCCAGTTGCTTCATTCTTACTTATCAACTTCTTGATAATAAGAACGTCAGAACTCAAGTCTGATAGTCCCACCCAATCATGTTAAACACCTAGCCTGCAAGAACCATTCTATTATGGTTAGCGTATATTACGGTCGCTTCATCTCATATATCACGACCGATTCGACAACTATTGGTATATCGAGAGCTGTCAAAGAATCAATATTGTGTGTCATGTCGTAGTTGCATCGATGGTCTAATCTAAGAAATATTTTTCTGAATTACCACATACCCTCTATTAAGAAATTTCAAACTACATACACATGAGATCACATAGATTATCAATATCCGAAGGTAAGCGTTGAATCCCCGACTACAATGCATAGACTCCTTTATGTTTCGACAAAACACCCAACCTTGCCACCTGATGACCCCATATGAGTCGGTAAACAAGTCAAAGTGCAATGCTAGTGTGGGGACCCGGACGCTAATTCATGTCTTAATCATTATTAATGTCAAATATAACAATTAAGAAAAGTGAGACTAATTTTTTTCTAATTATAAATGCGAAAACGAAATAATAATCTATCTGATATACATGTCAAAGTCAAAGTACAATCATGTACTTACTACATGTCTCTATCTCAACTAGGTTCAACGACTATATATCCAGTGCTGAATCCTATTCTGCTTCTGGGCCCGGATCTCCACGCTAACTAAAATCTCTCATCCTCTTCCTGATCCTGATCCTGTCCCACCTGTTGTCATGCACATATAAAAACAAGACAACAGCCGCATAACTCCGGTGAGAATTACATTCCCAGTATAAATCATGTGTATATGCATTTCATATAAACAAATATAAAAGCATGAAATAGATAATCATAACATGTATCAAAATCAGAAACATGAATCAATACAAACTTTGAATCACACTACGTGATTCTCAGACTCTAACTCGACTCATCCTAATTTAGGGATCCCGATTTGAATAAGAACGCAACGTTCTCCCATCTACTTTACCCTAGCTAGATGGTGGTACGTTCTTAGTCCCGGACTTTGGCTTTCTATATTGAAGATCTGCAATAGGAGTCGGTCTTCTCCTCAGTCTATCAATATATATATCCAAAAGTCTAGTGACTTGGCGGTTCTGCCATGGCGGTTCTACCAAAGACTAGGCGGATCTGCCCAATTCTAAGTCATGCTTTGCTACAATTCAATAGAGTAAGCATTTCAATATCAAGCATTGCAAATATCAAATGCAATAATCATTCAGGATGTGATTTTGGGAAACTCAAGTCAAATCTAACTCGGGTTGTGCAATCCCGAATCATCATTTATTTATACCTTTCGTTTCTTTCTGTCGATCTGACTCTGTCGAAGTCTCGAACTCACTGCCTGACAAATCAATGTCCTATTATAGCTGTCGTCGCTAGAAACACAGTACTGTACTCGGATTCAAATTATGACGGGCGGATTGTACCGAATCACGATTAATCTCTTCGAAGGAATAAAACCATTCTTCTGAATTCCTTTCTCGATTTCTTCTGATAATTCTGAGGGATTTGTATATATACATATATCCAATTGCATGTAAAGATACGTGTCTACTTTTCCATATTTTGCAAGCGGAGCTCGGGCGTTTGCAAATTACCGCCCGAGATACTCAGCTGATCATCTCCTGGTGCTCGGGCGGTAATATTCTACCGCTTGGGCGCCAAACATTCTGTCCAATGAGTTTATTAGCGCTCGGGCGGTTCTTTTCTACCGCTCGGGCGCCAGATGTTCGGTCCAACATCTTGGCGCCAGATGTTCGGTCCAACATCTTGGCTTATACTGTAACGATGTCCTTCTTCTTCATTTGAGTTCCTATAACCTCAATTCTATCAATTAATCAGTGTCTGATTACAGTAATTAAATCTCGGGCATTACATTTCTCCCCCCTTAGATATGATTTCGTCCCCGAAATCACATGTAATCAGATCAGACAAAGAAAGAAATGTATAACAAAATCAATCAGAAACTCACATCAGTGAAATTCTCTGAACATCGTTACTTCATATCAGACTCAGTTTTCCAGGTAGCCTCTTCGAGGCCCTAATGACTTTATTGTACTTCCAACAGCAAAGTAGTCTTCATTCTGAAGTATCTCTCTTTTACGGATTTCCGATTTCAATCTGAAATAATAATTCAAGAAGTATAATATCATAATACCATTTGAAATAATTCTGATAGAATCGATCTCAAATACAAGTTATACAGCATCCATATATACCCATCAACAGCTCATAACAAATCAACACCATTATTTGCTATCAATCTGTTCAATCCCAGTCAATTCCAATATGTACTCTTCTGTCTCAAATACCAACAGTCATCATCCGACATTAACATATTTAGTCTATCTATTCTGAGAGGTCTTCATTTTCTTCTGAGTCAGCTTTACTCTTTTTTTTTTGTCATATCTCTGATCTTATCAGGTCCAATCTCGGATACCTCAGAGATATTATCCCCATACGAAGGAAATCTACAATTCTTATTGCACCCGGCCTCGAATGAAACTATCTCAATACACATTTGACAGTTATTCTTGTACAATAATTCTCAAGTGACAATGAATCTCGTCAACTAGTGCTAACATCCAGCACTACAATTCCACGAGTATCCCCAGTGTTTGGATAGTCCGCTCCGACTATCAATCGGCCTGTGGATAATATGTGCAAGAGCTCATGGTATATTCTGCTACAAGTACAAAATCAATCAAAAATCACAATCTGATATAATCTATTTTGGCATTCTGTGCAATCTGACCATTTTTCTAACATCGATCTTTGTCATCTAGTCATGTTTGTACGTCATCTTGTACAAACTAACATATGTAGATTGAACAATCTGTCAATCACAATCAGGTCACATCACAATCTTGGAATTATTGTGGTAGTTTCATTAAGAAATTCATAGAAATGTACTCCCATTTCTATTCAGAATTAAACAAATCTGTAATAAATCCTCTGGTTTCTATCTTTCTTTTTTTTTTATCTGTCAGTAATTTAAACATTTCAGTACAATTCTGCCATATCTAATCTCATCTGTTTCTATCAAAACATTTTCTGCTATCAGAATGCATACTGAATCAATTATTGTGTACTTCTGACAATATCTGTCATTTCAGATTCGAAATATCTGGCACAAACAAGTCAGTTATTAACAGACAATACAGTTTTACTTACCTTGTATTCTGATCGACACTCTGTTCTGACTATCGATATCGAATTCTGTTGTGTAAATCTGAAATATTCGGCACAACAAGATGAGTATTCTTATACAGTATACTGTCACATACCGATTACTCTGATCGATGCTCTGCTCTTATTATCAAAATCAAGTTCTGAAAATTCAGCTCCAATTTCTGAACTGCTTTAATTTTCGAAATCAGCTCTAATTCGGTTTGAACTGTATATAATCTCAATGGTATACAACAATATGTATCAAACACAAATTCAGAATAACAGCAATATCGGGTCAGATTCGGAATATCACTCATCGATACTAATCTAGTAAACTCATAAAACTGCAGTTTCTGGCAATATTGTCGATTCTGACTAACCAATCACATTTTCACGTTGCCCAGATCAACTGCTATATCATCTTCAGATATAATGTCTGAGGCTCAAATAGCTTCAATATAACAATCAAATATATTAGCTTGCTAAACTCGTGCAAATATGGATTTCTGACATTTCTGACACTGATATCGTTCTCAAATAATAATCACGGTCTCAACTGTGTTAAGATCAATCGATATACTGTCTTCGGATATCACATGAAACGTCTGCTATTCATTTTCTTAAAACGTGCCAGGAATTTTATTTTTTTAAAACCTCCCTAGCATTGGCTGAACCACAAAAAATTACATAAAATATTTTAGACATCATTTTAAAATAAAACAACCAACTATATATTTGAGAAATACAACCCATACTATAATCTCTCAAAAACCTCTGAAAACATAAATAAAAAAAAGTCATAAAATATCTTTAACATTACTTAAAATCATAAATCATAACTAGTGCGGAAAACTAGCATCGGTCCTCGGGTTATGTGCACCTTCAGTCCAGCAAAGTCAACCATCAAGACCTCCATTATCATATTCATAATCAATATAACCTGCATCAATCACACCTAGTGAGTCTAAAGACTCTACACGTCATATTCTTGATAACGAGTAATACGTAATACAGTTAACATATAACAGTGAAAAATACTTGTACTTAAAATATCGTTTTCATTAAGATACATAAACATAAATATTTTCGTTAACATTTTCATGATGCATAAAACCTTTAAATAAAAACATTTTCATAATCTTATGCATAAACATTTTCATATAAACATAAACATATTCATATTCGTATCCATATTCATATCAACATATTCATATCATCATATTCATATTCATGTTCATATTCGTGTTAGTTGAATTCAGATCGTGATTGTGACTCGTATTCTTAAACGTATTGGGCGATTGATCCATCTAAAAAAAACCACAGTACTGGGCGGCGGGGACACCAGCAACACTCTCACCGGTCAACTGGGCCTTGGCCTACGTATTAACATATTTGTATTCGTATCACGTATTCGTATTCGTATCCGTATCCAAGGAAACACGATCGTCGGGCTCCCACTGGGACCATAACCCTCACGATATTTCCAACATGTAGTAGTCACAATCCCTTCACGTCCTTCAACATGTTATCATCACTTAATAAAAACATGCAGATAATATCATTTTATTTTGAAACCAAGAATGCAACATATCTTTAACATGTCCAATTTAATCTTTATAATTCATGAACATTTCAAAATCATATTCACATATAAAAATTCATAAACATACATAACCATTGAAAATAATCATATTATCTCACATAAAACAGCATTCAGGACACTGCCATGACGTTTACTAATTTCTAGGTGTAAAAAGATCGTTTTACCCCTGAACGTATAATTTCTAGTTTTTGATATTTTCTTGAATTCATTGACTCTAACATGTCCCAATAATTATTTAAGCCTAAATTAATTTTCTCATATTTTTATTTGGCATAAATCGATGACTTTTAATTTAATCTTTAAATGTGACGTATTAATGCGTTTTAATCCCGAATTAAACCAAACCTTAATATAAAATTCCCAAATTAAAAACTTAGACTTCTAATAATTATTAAACTTAAATATAATTTTTCATAATTTTATTAAGCTTAAATCTAGGTGTTTTCCTATTCGTTTTTAAACTTAGACGTACTCTCTAGTTTTGACTCGTATGGACTCGAAACTTAACCAAACTTTACCAAACTTGAACCAAAGCTTAATAACACCTACCTAACCCATATCCAACCAAATTCCAGCCCATTAAGTCTCTTGAATATGCCTAGAAAGCTACTGAATTTTTCTGCACAAGAGTCCTAGTCCTAATATGATTCGAACCTAGGCTAGCTTCGCCTCTAGCCCTTAACCACCATGTCCAGCCTCTACCCATCCCTACTATGCAGCCCAATTAAGTCTAGAGAACCCTCCCTAACCGCATCTAGCGGCCGTGACCCTCAAACACTTCTAGTCGAAGAGTCCTTTCCCTTAAGTAGTCTATTTTCGTTTTTATTCTTTCTCTATTTTTTTCAGCCTTTAAACATACACCTAGGGACCCTTAAACATGTGAAAAAACATCCCTTCAAGTACCCCTACCATGGCAGCCCCTTTGTGCATTATTATGAAGAGTTTTAAAAAAGAAAAACTTTTGTTTTGTGCATGTATAACCATAAAAACGAAAATATAAAAGTTGTATCATTTTTTTCATGCAATCATGTATCAAACACATAATATGGTGTGAAAGATGAGTAAAAGGAGAATATGGCGTGCCTTTGCGTTTTAAGCGCACGATTATCCGTTGACGATTGCGAAGAACGGCGACGAACGACCTTGGCTTGAACTCCCTTAAAGCTTTTGAATTTTTCTATCAACCTTGAGGTGTGTGTCCTGTAGAGTATGAGAGATTTTTGGTGAGAATTCAGATTGTAGGCGTGGGGATTATGGTGATAATGGGGAGGGTTTAACATATTTTATAGTTAATTAATCACTAATTAGGCTTAGGCCCATTAAGTAGGCAAGTTAGGCCCATTAGTGGTTAATTAGAATTTTAAAAATAGTTTTGTTTAAATAATTTTGTGAGTTTATTTGCCGGGTTGCCCATAAATTCGTATTTTTGTTGAAAATCCAACACCGATAAAAATTACGTCACGGCGTATAAAATCACGTCAAAACCCCATATTTTTAAAAATAAGAAAAAGCATCCCCTCAATTTAAATAAATAAAAATAATTATTTAATAAAAGCATTTTTCTATTTTCAGCCATCGGTCTCCGTTCCTCGATCGCAACTCGAATAACCTTTAAAAATATATTTTAATGCAACTATGTACAACAATATATTTTAAACATGTAAATATGCACAACATAATTAATTAATGTAAGTAAAACATATAATTAAAATACAAGATAATTTAATAACTTGCGTGCATGTGGTTCGCGTGAACTTTTAAATTTTCGGGGCGTTACAATCTCCCCCCCTTAAGTTGAATTTCGTCCTCGAAATTTGCTTATCCTTAATAACCCAAATTTTAGACTTAGTTCTAGCATCCCAAAAATCCACGCTTTTGTTGCGCTACTCTGATAAAACTTAATTTCTAAAATTTCCTTACGTCTCTTTGAACCCAATTAAATTTTCTTCTAAATCCTTATTTTGCAATTCGCAACTTAAAAAGACCCATAACGACTTAGAGTTGTTACTATTATAAACTCGAATTTCAACTTTTCTTAAAATTCCCAATATAAAAATATGGATGACCATGCTTGTCGTATATTACTTTTCTATTTTATACCCAAAATGTTCATCAACTTATCATTTCAATCTTAAAATCCCAAACACATCCGTTAACGCTTAGATTTTCAAGCCTAATATCGATTCATCTTATAATACACTTGATTAACATTCCTTATAATCTTATAACCAAGATATCCCAAGGTTCCAAATATTGTTAAAAAGTCTAAATCCTCAAAATTCTTATCATTTAACCCATTCAATTCTCATTTATTGCTAAACTAGTTCCCAAATTCCGTAATAATTGCAAGATAAATTCTTAATTTTCTCAAAAATCATCCTAATTGCTCCTTAATTTCGAAAAAATCCTACGATTAACCCATAAGTTCTTGGTATTCTTAATTTTCTTATACATGTTTTCCATGACAAAATTTCAAAAATTTTAAACTTATTTACCGAAAAATCAATTCTTATAATCAATCTTACATTTCATCAAAACTTAAAATCCCAATTTATACATTTTCTTATTCCCAAAGTCGTTGTAAATGCTCGAATCATTATTACTTATGAGTAATTCCCAAAAATTAATTCAACTAGTAACCATGAATCATAAATATTTTCTTAGAAAATCTACGTGTCCCAAAGCATTCATAATATTCATAATCAACTTATGGCCCAAAAGTAGAATGTCAATACTAAAACCCAAAAATCAACATAGTCTAATTCCACCACGAATCCAACATGCGTTGAAATCAAATAATTTCTTATTTCATAACATAACACGTATAAAAATTCAGAGCATATAGAACATATATTATCGTGAAGCTACTAAACATGTGACGTAAACATTTAATTCATGTACTTATGCAGGTAATATCATAAAATCATATAAAACATGTAAACCTACAAGTTTGAGGCTTGATGACTGATCTTCCCGGCGCTGATGGTGGCACAACCCTTTACAGGACCTTTGCTCTGATACCAACTGAAACGTCTGCTATTCATTTTCTTAAAACGTGCTAGAAATTTTTTTTTTAAAACCTCCCTAGCATTGGCCGAACCACCAAAAATTACATAAAATATTTTGGACATCATTTTAAAATAAAACAACCAACTATATATTTGAGAAATACAACCAATACTATAATCTCTCAAAAACATCTAAAAACATAAATAAAAAAAAGTAATAAAATATCTTTAACATTACTTAAAATCATAAATCATAACTAGTGCGAAAAACTAGCGTCGGTCCTCGGGTTATGTGCACCTTCAGTCCAGCAAAGTCAACCATCAAGACCTCCATTATCATATTCATAATCAATATAACCTGCATCAATCACACCTAGTGAGTCTAAAGACTCAACACGTCATATTCTTGATAACGAGTAATACGTAATACAGTTAACATATAACAGTGAAAAATACTTGTACTTAAAATATCGTTTTCATTAAGATAATAAACATAAATATTTTCGTTAACATTTTCATGATGCATAAAACCTTTAAATAAAAACATTTTCATAATCTTATGCATAAACATTTTCATATAAACATAAACATATTCATATTCGTATCCATATTCATATCAACATATTCATATCATCATATTCATATTCATGTTCATATTCGTGTTTGTTGAATTCAGATCGTGATTGTGACTCGTATTCTTAAACGTATTGGGCGATGGATCCATCTAAAAAAACCACAGTACTGGGCGGCGGGGACACCAGCAACACTCTCACCGGTCAACTGGGCCTTGGCCTACGTATTAACATATTCGTATTCGTATCACGTATTCGTATTCGTATCCGTATCCAAGGAAACACGATCGTCGGGCTCCCACTGGGACCATAACCTTCACGATATTTCCAACATGTAGTAGTCACAATCCCTTCACGTCCTTCAACATGTTATCATCACTTAATAAAAACATGCAGATAATATCATTTTATTTTGAAACCAAGAATGCAACATATCTTTAACATGTCCAATTTAATATTTATAATTCATGAACATTTCAAAATCATATTCACATATAAAAATTCATAAACATACATAACCATTGAAAATAATCATATTATCTCACATAAAACAGCATTCAGGACACTGTCATGACGTTTACTAATTTCTAGGTGTAAAAAGATCGTTTTACCCCTGAACGTATAATTTCTAGTTTTTGATATTTTTTTGAATTCATTGACTCTAACATGTCCCAAATAATTATTTAAGCCTAAATTAATTTTCTCATATTTTTATTTGGCATAAATCGATGACTTTTAATTTAATCTTTATATGTGACGTATTAATGCGTTTTAATCCCGAATTAAACCAAACCTTAATATAAAATTCCCAAATTAAAAACTTAGACTTCTAATAATTATTAAACTTAAATATAATTTTTCATAATTTTATTAAGCTTAAATCTAGGTGTTTTCCTATTCGTTTTTAAACTTAGACGTACTCCCTAGTTTTGACTCGTATGGACTCGAAACTTAACCAAACTTTACCAAACTTGAACCAAAGCTTAATAACACCTACCTAACCCATATCCAACCAAATTCCAGCCCATTAAGTCCCTTGAATATGCCTAGAAAGCTACTGAATTTTTCTGCACAAGAGTCAAAGTCCTAATATGATTCGAACCTAGGCTAGCTTCGCCTCTAGCCCTTAACCACCATGTCCAGCCTCTACCCATCCCTACTATGCAGCCCAATTAAGTCTAGAGAACCCTCCCTAACCGCATCTAGCGGCCGTGACCCTCAAACACTTCTAGTCGAAGAGTCCTTTCCCTTAAGGAGTCTATTTTCGTTTTTATTCTTTCTCTATTTTTTTCAGCCTTTAAACATACACCTAGGGACCCTTAAACATGTGAAAAAACATCCCTTCAAGTACCCCTACCATGGCAGCCCCTTTGTGCATCATTATGAAGAGTTTTAAAAAAGAAAAACTCTTGTTTTGTGCATGTATAACCATAAAAACGAAAATATAAAAGTTGTATCATGTTTTTCATGCAATCATGTATCAAACACATAATATGGTGTGAAAGATGAGTAAAAGGAGAATATGGCGTGCCTTTGCGTTTTAAGCGCACGATTATCCGTTGACGATTGCGAAGAACGGCGACGAACGACCTTGGCTTGAACTCCCTTAAAGCTTTTGAATTTTTCTATCAACCTTGAGGTGTGTGTCGTGTAGAGTATGAGAGATTTTTGGTGAGAATTCAGATTGTAGGCGTGGGGATTATGGTGATAATGGGGAGGGTTTAACATATTTTTTAGTTAATTAATCACTAATTAGGCTTAGGCCCATTAAGTAGGCAAGTTAGGCCCATTAGTGGTTAATTAGAATTTTAAAAATAGTTTTGTTTAAATAATTTTGTGAGTTTATTTGCCGGGTTGCCCATAAATTCGTATTTTTGTTGAAAATCCAACACCGATAAAAATTACGTCACGGCGTATAAAATCACGTCAAAACCCCATATTTTTAAAAATAAGAAAAAGCATCCCCTCAATTTAAATAATTAAAAATAATTATTTAATAAAAGCATTTTTCTATTTTCAGCCATCGGTCTCCGTTCCTCGATCGCAACTCGAATAACCTTTAAAAATATATTTTAATGCAACTATGTACAACAATATATTTTAAACATGTAAATATGCACAACATAATTAATTAATGTAAGTAAAACATTTAATTAAAATACAAGATAATTTAATAACTTGCGTGCATGTGGTTCGCGTGAACTTTTAAATTTTCGGGGCGTTACAATCTCCCCCCCTTAAATTGAATTTCGTCCTCGAAATTTGCTTATCCTTAATAACCCAAATTTTAGACTTAGTTCTAGCATCCCAAAAATCCACGCTTTTTTTGCGCTACTCTGATAAAACTTAATTTCTAAAATGTCCTTACGTCTCTTTGAACCCAATTAAATTTTCTTCTAAATCCTTATTTTGCAATTCGCAACTTAAAAAGACCCATAACGACTTAGTGTTGTTACTATTATAAACTCGAATTTCAACTTTTCTTAAAATTCCCAATATAAAAATATGGATGACCATGCTTGTCGTATATTACTTTTCTATTTTATACCCAAAATGTTCATCAACTTATCATTTCAATCTTAAAATCCCAAACACATCCGTTAACGCTTAGATTTTCAAGCCTAATATCGATTCATCTTATAATACCCTTGATTAACATTCCTTATAATCTTATAACCAAGATATCCCAAGGTTCCAAATATTGTTAAAAAGTCTAAATCCTCAAAATTCTTATCATTTAACCCATTCAATTCTCATTTATTGCTAAACTAGTTCCCAAATTCCGTAATAATTGCAAGATAAATTCTTAATTTCCTCAAAAATCATCCTAATTGCTCCTTAATTTCGAAAAAATCCTACGATTAACCCATAAGTTCTTGGTATTCTTAATTTTCTTATACATGTTTTCCATGACAAAATTTCAAAAATTTTAAACTTATTTACCGAAAAATCAATTCTTATAATCAATCTTACATTTCATCAAAACTTAAAATCCCAATTTATACATTTTCTTATTCCCAAAGTCGTTGTAAATGCTCGAATCATTATTACTTATGATTAATTCCCAAAAATTAATTCAACTAGTAACCATGAATCATAAATATTTTCTTAGAAAATCTACGTGTCCCAAAGCATTCATAATATTCATAATCAACTTATGGCCCAAAAGTAGAATGTCAATACTAAAACCCAAAAATCAACATAGTCTAATTCCACCACGAATCCAACATGCGTTGAAATCAAATAATTTCTTATTTCATAACATAACACGTATAAAAATTCAGAGCATATAGAACATATATTATCGTGAAGCTACTAAACATGTGACGTAAACATTTAATTCATGTACTTATGCAGGTAATATCATAAAATCATATAAAACATGTAAACCTACAAGTTTGAGGCTTGATGACTGATCTTCCCGGCGCTGATGGTGGCACAACCCTTTACAGGACCTTTGCTCTGATACCAACTGAAACGTCTGCTATTCATTTTCTTAAAACGTGCTAGAAATTTTTTTTTTAAAACCTCCCTAGCATTGGCCGAACCACCAAAAATTACATAAAATATTTTGGACATCATTTTAAAATAAAACAACCAACTATATATTTGAGAAATAAAACCAATACTATAATCTCTCAAAAACATCTAAAAACATAAATAAAAAAAAGTAATAAAATATCTTTAACATTACTTAAAATCATAAATCATAACTAGTGCGAAAAACTAGCGTCGGTCCTCGGGTTATGTGCACCTTCAGTCCAGCAAAGTCAACCATCAAGACCTCCATTATCATATTCATAATCAATATAACCTGCATCAATCACACCTAGTGAGTCTAAAGACTCAACACGTCATATTCTTGATAACGAGTAATACGTAATACAGTTAACATATAACAGTGAAAAATACTTGTACTTAAAATATCGTTTTCATTAAGATAATAAACATAAATATTTTCGTTAACATTTTCATGATGCATAAAACCTTTAAATAAAAACATTTTCATAATCTTATGCATAAACATTTTCATATAAACATAAACATATTCATATTCGTATCCATATTCATATCAACATATTCATATCATCATATTCATATTCATGTTCATATTCGTGTTTGTTGAATTCAGATCGTGATTGTGACTCGTATTCTTAAACGTATTGGGCGATGGATCCATCTAAAAAAACCACAGTACTGGGCGGCGGGGACACCAGCAACACTCTCACCGGTCAACTGGGCCTTGGCCTACGTATTAACATATTCGTATTCGTATCACGTATTCGTATTCGTATCCGTATCCAAGGAAACACGATCGTCGGGCTCCCACTGGGACCATAACCTTCACGATATTTCCAACATGCAGTAGTCACAATCCCTTCACGTCCTTCAACATGTTATCATCACTTAATAAAAACATGCAGATAATATCATTTTATTTTGAAACCAAGAATGCAACATATCTTTAACATGTCCAATTTAATATTTATAATTCATGAACATTTCAAAATCATATTCACATATAAAAATTCATAAACATACATAACCATTGAAAATAATCATATTATCTCACATAAAACAGCATTCAGGACACTGTCATGACGTTTACTAATTTCTAGGTGTAAAAAGATCGTTTTACCCCTGAACGTATAATTTCTAGTTTTTGATATTTTTTTGAATTCATTGACTCTAACATGTCCCAAATAATTATTTAAGCCTAAATTAATTTTCTCATATTTTTATTTGGCATAAATCGATGACTTTTAATTTAATCTTTATATGTGACGTATTAATGCGTTTTAATCCCGAATTAAACCAAACCTTAATATAAAATTCCCAAATTAAAAACTTAGACTTCTAATAATTATTAAACTTAAATATAATTTTTAATAATTTTATTAAGCTTAAATCTAGGTGTTTTCCTATTCGTTTTTAAACTTAGACGTACTCCCTAGTTTTGACTCGTATGGACTCGAAACTTAACCAAACTTTACCAAACTTGAACCAAAGCTTAATAACACCTACCTAACCCATATCCAACCAAATTCCAGCCCATTAAGTCCCTTGAATATGCCTAGAAAGCTACTGAATTTTTCTGCACAAGAGTCAAAGTCCTAATATGATTCGAACCTAGGCTAGCTTCGCCTCTAGCCCTTAACCACCATGTCCAGCCTCTACCCATCCCTACTATGCAGCCCAATTAAGTCTAGAGAACCCTCCCTAACCGCATCTAGCGGCCGTGACCCTCAAACACTTCTAGTCGAAGAGTCCTTTCCCTTAAGGAGTCTATTTTCGTTTTTATTCTTTCTCTATTTTTTTCAGCCTTTAAACATACACCTAGGGACCCTTAAACATGTGAAAAAACATCCCTTCAAGTACCCCTACCATGGCAGCCCCTTTGTGCATCATTATGAAGAGTTTTAAAAAAGAAAAACTCTTGTTTTGTGCATGTATAATCATAAAAACGAAAATATAAAAGTTGTATCATGTTTTTCATGCAATCATGTATCAAACACATAATATGGTGTGAAAGATGAGTAAAAGGAGAATATGGCGTGCCTTTGCGTTTTAAGCGCACGATTATCCGTTGACGATTGCGAAGAACGGCGACGAACGACCTTGGCTTGAACTCCCTTAAAGCTTTTGAATTTTTCTATCAACCTTGAGGTGTGTGTCGTGTAGAGTATGAGAGATTTTTGGTGAGAATTCAGATTGTAGGCGTGGGGATTATGGTGATAATGGGGAGGGTTTAACATATTTTATAGTTAATTAATCACTAATTAGGCTTAGACCCATTAAGTAGGCAAGTTAGGCCCATTAGTGGTTAATTAGAATTTTAAAAATAGTTTTGTTTAAATAATTTTGTGAGTTTATTTGCCGGGTTGCCCATAAATTCGTATTTTTGTTGAAAATCCAACACCGATAAAAATTACGTCCCGGCGTATAAAATCACGTCAAAACCCCATATTTTTAAAAATAAGAAAAAGCATCCCCTCAATTTAAATAATTAAAAATAATTATTTAATAAAAGCATTTTTCTATTTTCAGCCATCGGTCTCCGTTCCTCGATCTCAACTCGAATAACCTTTAAAAATATATTTTAATGCAACTATGTACAACAATATATTTTAAACATGTAAATATGCACAACATAATTAATTAATGTAATTAAAACATTTAATTAAAATACAAGAGAATTTAATAACTTGCGTGCATGTGGTTCGCGTGAACTTTTAAATTTTCGGGGCGTTACATCACATATTACAAATACAATCTGTTTCAATCAAGATTCATATCTGAACAATTTCTGTATACAACAATTTCAGTTTTCAGATAATTCAATACGATTTTCAATTGTTCGATTCAATCAGTCATACGCTGCGAATATATCACGATATCATAGATACAACGAGCATAAAATCATTAGAATACTTCTAGATATAAGGTTCATCAACCTATATACAGAACTGAAGTATTTCAAAGAGAAACACTCAATCCGATGTAACTCTCGGTCAGCACTCTTCTAACTGGTTTTTTTTTCCAATTCTTTCAGCTCAATCAGTGACATTTTGTACGGAATTCTAGAATTGAAACAGTACTTGCTATCGAATCAAGGCTATAATCAATCTCCCCGACATAAGGCAAATTCGGAATCTCATCTGAAAAGACTTCAGCATCTCATATATCATTGGCAAATCTGCCAATGCTAGGCTCGATTTCAGTACATCTACTATCCACATAAGGATCCATCTGCTCCTTTATGTAACCATCGAGTCATAGACAATACGGATATCAAGGAATTCTGGATCTAGAACCCTCACCGTAGAATTTCTACTCATCAGTCATATCTGGTCTGAATCTTACCATCTCCTGAAAGGAGTCTACAATAGTTCTGTACTTGGTCCGCATATTAATATCAATAACGCGGTCAAAATCAGACAACAAAAGTACAACACATTCTATCTCGATTTCATTCTCATCTTACTGCAGTATACGATGTTTCACAGAATTCATTGATATCAACCTTTTCCCCCAAAAGGTAAAAAGATAAATACTACAGTAAATACAGACCCAACAGCTAAAGCATATCTCAATGCAATTCATACAAAATCATGTATAAGATGTATTAATATCTCTTAATACGTCTGTAAAATAATCATAAAAGAACAGTTACCTGTCACTATATCATGAAGTGCCTCCTGGGTCTATTCCTCAGTCACTCCCACCAGATGATTCTGCTCTCTGAAATCTTCGGGAACCTCTCTGTGGACAAACTCTAGCAAAGTGTCCCTGCTGTCTGCAGATACGGCAACTACCAAATACTCCTTGGCATTGCTCTGTGGGATGTCTCCCTCCACAGGTTCTGCAATAAACTCCAGTATAACTCGGGCTAGAACCACTGGACCTAGATGAACCGCTCGGTCCACTCCCCAATTTCTTAAACTGTTTCTTTCGAGCTTTCAGCAATTCTTGCTTCCCACTCGTACTGCCACTATCAACAAATCTGAGAGGGGATTGCTGTATCTGGGGTCGAATCACGTCGAACCTTCCTCGTTGTCGAATCAAACTTGCCTCAGCTCTCTTTGCTTTATTCAAAGCATCAAAAAAATGATGGGGTCGCTCTACCTTCACCAAGGCAAATATCTTAGGATTCAATCCATTGATGAACTGATCCGCTACAGCTTCATCATTCCCAGCTACGTGAGGAACAAAACGCAGTAAAGTAGAGAATTTAACAACATATTCTTCAATATTCAGTTGGCCCTGTTTCAAATTCTCAAACTCTGCTCTTTTGTCCTCTCGGTACGATCCTGGGAAAAATCTTTGTTAATTTTCAGCTCTGAACATCTTCCACGTGATCACCGTACCACGCTGTTCTAATACTTCCTTGGTTGCAATCCACCCACTCCTTGCAACCTCGTGCAACTGATGCCCAATCAATCTAACCCTGCGTTCATCTGGGTAATCAAGTGAATCAAATAGCATTTCAATATCCTTCAGCCAACTCTCACAATCGTCAGACGTCTCAATACCCCTCAGAATCAGCGGTTGAAATGACTGAAACCTCTTCAACTGTATTTCCATCGGAGTTTCTGACACATCCATCTGACTAGTCGAAATACTACCCGGTTCTGGGATTCTTCGAGGAGGAATATCTGATTACCAAAATAATTAGTAACCAAATACAACAAACCTGTTTTAGTCCTCCTCTGATCATCTTACTGCTGATCAAGAATCGGTTCTGATTCATTCTCAATAACACATGTTTATAAACAAATCAGATAAGCAAGTTAACATGTATTATATAAAGCAGTACCCTACTCACTAGCTCCTATTTCCGTCTAAATGATCTATCGCTCTGATACCACCTGCTGTGGGGACCCGGACGCTAATTCATGTCTTAATCATTATTAATGTCAAATATAACAATTAAAAAAAGTGGGACTAATTTTTTTCTAAATATAAATGCGGAAATGAAATAATAATCTATCAGATATACATGTCAAAGTCAAAGTACAATCATGTACTACATGTCTCTATCTCAACTAGGTTCAACGACTATATATCCAGTGCTGAATCCTATTCTGCTTCTGGGCCCGATTCTCCACGCTAACTAAAGTCTCTCATCCTCTTCCTGATCCTGATCCTGATCCTGTCCCACCTGTTGTCATACACACATACAAACAAGACAACAGCCGGATAACTCCAGTGAGAATTACATTCCCAGTATAAATCATGTATACATGCATTTCATATAAACAAAAATAAAAGCATGAAATAGATAATCATAACATGTATCAAAATCAGAAACATGAATCAATACAAACTCTGAATCACACTCCGTGATTCTCAGACTCTGACTCGACTCATCCTAATCTACGAATCCCGATCTGAATAAGAACGCAATGTTCTCCCATCTACTTTACCCCAGCTAGATGGTGGTACATTCTAAGTCCCAGACTTTGGCTGTCTATATTGAAGATCTGCAATAGGAGTCGGTCTTCTCCTCAGTCTATCAATATATATATCCAAAAGTCTAGTGACTTGGCGGTTCTGCCATGGAGGTTCTACCAAAGACTAGGCGGATCTGCCCAATTCTAAGTCATGCTTTGCTACAATTGAATAGAGTAAGCATATCAATATCAAACATTGCAAATATCAAATGCAATAATCATTCAGTATGTGATTTTGGGAAACTCAAGTCAAATCTAACTCGAGTTGTGCAATCCCGAATCAACATTTATTTATACCTTTCATTTCTTTCTGTCGATCTGACTCTGTCGAAGTCTCGAACTCACTGCCTATCAAATCAATGTCCTGTTATAGCTGTCATCGCTAGGAACACAGTACTGTACTCGGATTCAAATTATGACGGGCGGATTGTACCGAATCACGATTAATCTCTTCGAAGGAATAAAACCATTCTTCTGAATTCCTTTCTCGATTTCTTCAGATAATTCTGAGGGATTTGTATATATATATATATATATATATCCAATTGCATGTAAAGATACCTGTATACTTTTCCATATTTTGCAAGCGGCGCTCGGGCGGTTGCAAATTACCGCTCGGGCGCGGCACGTTCTGTAAGGCTCGAGATTTATTAGTCTTCATTGATGTGATATTCGGAAGATATGAGTATGCATGACATGTAATGAGAGGCACTAAATGAGATTATGAAGTGTTGCTTGAAGAAAGAGACCGCACCCGCGCTACGAACAAGACCGCACCCGCGGTTGATGGACAGAGAGTTGGAGATTAATTACGGAAGTGACACCGCACCCGTGGTGAAGAAGTACCGCACCCGCGGTGCATGGCCAGTCGGGTATGAAAGTTGCTACTGGAGATTGAGCGCACCCGCGGTGCTAGACAGACCGCACCCGCGGTGTTATACCAGTAGGGTCAGTGCACCCGCGTTAAAAGACAGAGCGCACCCGCGGTCCAAGCTTCGGGGAAAGTTGATGCATATCAATACATGGAGCGCACCCGCGGCGCAAAAGTGAGCGCACCCGCGGTGCGACGTGCAACATGAAAAATAAGCCACGTTTCCTGGTGTTGCATGCAGTATATATATAAGAATTGAACGCTTTTTCTTATCAAAATTCAGAAAAAGGGTCAAAGCTTTTGAGAGAAAAACCTTACGCCTTTGTAGATTTGTGATTGTGAAAGATCAGCCCGTTAGAATTGTAATCCGATTTCAGTACTGTGTTTCTATCGACGCAGGCTACAACTGGACGTAAGTTTTGTTACGTTTAGACATCATAATATTGTCAGAATTGAATATGAATCAGATATGATGTTTCTGCTACAGTAGACATGGTATAATTGAAGTCAGATTAAAGAATAGATTGGTTATGCAATTGTTATGATTTTCGAAAGATATTGATTGAGATTTGAAATCAGAGTAGTGTTGTTACTGATTTTGAATATACCGATATTGAAATTATGAGTTGTACTGGCATTGATTATGAATTCTGGTACTATATTTGTGATGTTGGGATTGACGGGATTATCGAGATTTCATTGTTATGCCGTTGAAATATCAGTTGATTTAGATTGATCAGATTCAGTAATGATCTCGAGGGTATCGTGATATCGTTTATATGAATTAGATTGTACCTTGTTCAGATATGGATCAGATTATATACTGAATTGAGTATTGATCAGAACAGTTTTTGAATCGAGTTATATACTGATATGGTATTTATATGATTGTCATTATCAGATTTGGATATGGACAGATTGGGATACGAGACTTCGTCTTCATCAGACCGAGAAGACAAAGGTATAAATTGATGTTTATTGGGAGATCGACTTGAGTTAGATTCTACTCGAGTTTCCCTAAACCACATACTTATATGGTATTGTTTTTATACCTTTATGTTGTACTGATTATGTTTATTCTATTGACATAGAAAGTAGAAAGCAGAGAGCTATTGAATAAGAGTCACTGACAGAGGGGCCAGACTATGACAGAGCCGTCACTTACCCATTGCACATTGTCAGAATAGGCATAGTCTTGGTAGATACTCCAAGACACCGGACGTTTGATCATATCGATGTGATTATGAGTAGAGCCGCTCTTATCAAAGATATTCGATATAGCGAGGGCCAAGTCCGTAAATAGGAACGTAGCAATTACAACCACCGCGAACGTAAGAGATAGGTGGGAGATTTGTTACATTCCTATTCACCGGGATCCCTAGATTAGAATGAGAGATGAATTGAGTCTTAGATATCGAGACTAGAACTTGATTTACAGATTTGTATTGATTTATGTTTCGTAGATTACGATTTATGTGTTATTTACAGACTGGTATTGATACATGTTGTTTGATTATGCTACATGTGATAAGATATAATTCATGCTTTTATGTTAATTCAGTTAACTGCATGTATACATTATTTATACTGGGATTTATTCTCACGGGAGTATCCGGCTGTTGTCTTGTTTGTATGTGTGCATGACAACAGGTGGGACAAGATCGGGGTCAAGAAGATGATGAGAGATCGAGATTAGAGTGGTGATTCCGGACTTGGATGTAGACTTGGTTTAATACTTGAAATTTAGTAGTTAAACCTTAGATTAGTTTGAACTAGAAGCATGTTGTACAAGATTTGTATTATTATACTGGTTTGTATAATAGATTGATTCCATTACCTTCCGCATTTTAAAAGAAAATTTTTAGACCCTGTTTATCTTAATTGATAATTAAATCCCAAAGATGATTAAGATGATGATTAGCGTCCGGGTCCCCACAACAGGTGGCATCAGAGTGATAGATCCTTTAGACTAAGATAGAAGAGAATGAGCGGGGTAGATAGATTGAGTTTTCTTTCCTTGCATATGATTGCTAGCTAGCATGAGATTTATTTTAATGTTGATTTACATTATGTATGCTAGCATGATACTATGATTTACTGCTTTAAAATACATGTTAGCTAATTATCTGATTTGAATTGGTAATATGTATTATCGAGTATGAATCAGATTTGATTCTTGATCAGCAGTAAGATGATCAGAGAAAGATTGGAACAGATTTGTAGTATTTGAGTACTAATGTTTTGATAAGCAGATATACCTCCACGGAGAATTCCAGAAAAGGATAATACTTCGACTGAACAGATAGATGTATCAGAAACTCAAATGGAAATACAGTTGGAAGAATTTCAGTTATTTCAGCCGCTGATTCTGAGTGGTGTCGAGACGTCTGAAGATTGTGAGAACTGGTTTGATGACATAGAAATACAGTTTGATTTACTTGATTATTCAGATGAGCAGAGAATTAAACTGATATTCCACCAGTTACGAGAGACTGCCAGAAGTTGGTGGATTACAAGTAAAATAATGCTAGAACAGAGAGGTACAGTGATTTCATGGGAAATATTCAGAACTGAATTTTATCGAAGATTTTTCTCAGTTTCGTACGGGGAGGACAAGAAAGCAGAGTTTGAGAATTTGAGACAAGGTCAACTGAATATTGAAGGATATGTTGCTAAATTCTCTACTCTACTGCGTTTTGCTCCTCATGTAATTGGGAATGATGAAGCTGTAGCGGATCAGTTCATCAGAGGATTGAACTCGGAGATAGTTGCATTGATGAATATGCAGCGACCTTATCATTTCGCTGATGCCTTGAGTAAAGCGAAGAGAGCGGAGGCGAGTCTGATTAGACAACTAAAAAGGGTGTGTGCGATGCAACCCAGGTACAACAATCCCCTCTTAGATTTGATAAAGGCAGTACGAGTGGAAAGCAAGATTTGCTGAAAGCTCGAAAGAAACAGTCTAAGGAGTTAGGGAGCGGACTGAGTGGTTCGTCTAGCTCCAGTAGTTCCAGCCCGAGTCATACTGGCGTATATTGCAGAGCTTGTGGACGAAGACATCCTACAAAGCAATGCCAGGGAGTGACTGGTATTTGCAATATATGTAGACAGCCAGGGCACTTTGCTAGAGTTTGTCCACAGAGAGATTCCAGAGAGATTCCCGAAGATTTCAGGGACCAGGATCCTCTGGTGGTAGTGACCGAGGAACCGACCCAAGAGACACTTGATGATATAGTGACAGGTACTGTTCTTTTATGATTATATTGCATAGGTATTGATATATACTAATGCATTCCCTACGACCATCTTTGACTGAGTTGCATTGAGATATGCTGTATCTGTTGAGTCTGATTGTATTGTAGTATTGATTCCCTTACTTGTTGGGAAAGAAAAATTGATATCAGAGATTTCTGTGATATATTGTATACTACAGTAAGATGAGAATGAGATCGAGTTAAATTATTAGGTACTTGTGTTTTCTGATTTGATTGCATTATTGACATTAATATGCTGAACAAGTACATAACTATTATAGATTCCTTTCAGGAGAGTATAAAATTCAGACCATATATGGCTGATGAGTAAAGATTTTCTCGGTAAGGATTCTAGATTTAGAATTCCTTTGATATCTATATTGATTATGACTCTATTGATACAGAAAGGAGCAGATGGTATTCTTATGTTTTCAGTAGATGTACTGAAATCGAGCCTAGCATTGGCAAATTGCCAGTGATGTACGAGTTGGTTGATAATTGCCAGATAAGATTTCAGATTTGCTTTATATCAGAAAAATAGATTTCAGAATTGAATTGAGATCAGGTACTGTTTGTTTATTAGAATTCAGTACGGAATGATATTGAATGTGCAGAATGTCACTGAATGAATTGAAAGAATTAAAAGATCAGTAGAAGAGTACCGGCCAGGAGTTACATCTGATTTAGTGTTTCTCTTTGGCATATTTCAGTAGGTTCAGAGATATTCTGATGATTTTATGCTCGTTGTATCTATGATGTTTTGATATATTTGTAGCATCTGATTGATTGAATCGAGTATCTAAAGATTGTATTGAATACTCTGAGAACTATGATTATTGTATACAGAAATTTTCAGATATGAATCCTGTTTGAAACAGATTGTATTCAGAGTATGTGATATCTGAAGTTAGTATACCGATTGATTTTGACACAGTTGAGATTGTGATCAGTGACTGAGAACGATACCGATATCAGAAAGATCAGAAATTGCAGAATGTCAGAAATTTATTTTGGTCTTAGTTGGCAGATTATCTTATACGATTGTTGTTTTGTATCTGCTGGAGTATTGTTATTGTTCTAACACAATATTTGAGACAACTTATATTGTTTGAAGGCATATTATATTTGCAGATGATATATAGCAGTTGATCAGAACGACATGAAGACGTGATTGATTAGTCAGAATTGACAATATTGCCAGGAATTGCCGTTTTATGAGTTTACTACCGAACATCGATCAGAGTGATAGATATGTGATTTTATTGTATGAGAATGATTATCTTGTGATGCCAAATGTTTCAGAATTGTACAACAGAATTTGATATCGACAATCAGAACCGAGTACCAGGTAGGTATTTTTCTTTAATTTATATTATTAACTGATTGTTTATACCAAATAGTTCGAATTGGAAATGACAGATAGGGTCAGAAGCGCACAGAAATGGATTCAGTAGTCGTTCAGGTAACAGAAAGTATATGATAATTCGAACAGATAGTTTTGATATAGACATATTAAATCAGTTATGGCAGAATTTATGCTGAAATGTGGGCAGAATTGTACTGAAATGTCTGAACCGCCAATAAATGAAGATAGAAAGATAGAGATCAGAAGATTTATTACAGAATTGGTATATTTCTGACTAGACATGGAGAGTATAATTCGATGAATTTCGTAATAAGACCACTATAATACTTTCCATATTGTGATATGATATGATTGTGATTGACAGATTGTTCAATCTATATCTATTAGTTTGTACAAGATGACGTACAAACATGACCAGATGACAAAGATCGATGTCAAGGAAATGGTCAGATTGATCAGAATGTGGGAGTAAATTATATCAGATTGTGATTTTGATTGAGTTTGTAATTGTGGCAGAACGTACCATGAACTCATTCATATATTATCCACCGACTGACAGATAGCCAGAGCGTACTATTCAGATATTAGAAGATAATTATGGAGTTGTAGTGCTGGATGCTAGCACTAGTTAATATGACATATTGTCATCCTATGAATTATAGTATGATAATAGCCATCAGAAGAGTAATGAGATAGTTGCAGATAAGATATTGTACAGTGAGTACTGCAGATTTCTTTGGTATAAGAATAATATCTCGGAGATGCCTGAGATAAGATTTGATATAGTCAGAGATATGACAAAAAAAAATGTAGCTAATGCAGAAGAGAATGAAAATAGCTCAGACCAGACAGAATTAATATACCGACGTCGGATGATGACGATTGGTAGTTGGGGCCGAAGATTTAATATATCCTTGACTGGGATAAACAGAATTGATATCAGCTAATGATATTGATTTGGTATGAGCCGTTGATTGGCATATACGGATGTTTTATAGCCAGTATTTTGCGATTGATTCGATTAAAATGATTTCGAGTGGTATTATGATTTCATGCTTCTTGAATGATTACTCCAGTCTGGAATCAGAGATCCGTGAAAGGAAGAAAATTTAGAACGAAGAATATTCTACTGTTGCATATACAGTAAAGTCGACGGAACATTAGAAATATTCCTTGAAAGACAGAATCTGATATGAAATTAAGATTTCAGAATGGATTCATTGAGATGAGTTTTGATTTAAACTCTGTATACATTCCTTCTGATATGTCTGAATTGATTACTTGCGATTTCGAGGACGAAATCATTTCTTAGAGGGGGAGAAATGTAAGGCTCGAGATTTATTAGTCTTCATTGATGTGATATTCGGAAGATATGAGTATGCATGACATGTAATGAGAGGCACTAAATGAGATTATGAAGTGTTGCTTGAAGAAAGAGACCGCACCCGCGCTACGAACAAGACCGCACCCGCGGTTGATGGACAGAGAGTTGGAGATTAATTACGGAAGTGACACCGCACCCGCGGTGAAGAAGTACCGCACCCGCGGTGCATGGTCAGTCGGGTATGAAAGTTGCTACTGGAGATTGAGCGCACCCGCGGTGCTAGACAGACCGCACCCGCGGTGTTGTACCAGTAGGGTCAGCGCACCCGCGGTCCAAGCTTCGGGGAAAGTTGATGCATATCAATACATGGAGCGCACCCGCGGCGCAAAAGTGAGCGCACCCGCGGTGCGACGTGCAACATGAAAAATAAGCCACGTTTCCTGGTGTTGCATGCAGTATATATATAAGAATTGAACGCTTTTTCTTATCAAAATTCAGAAAAAGGGTCAAAGCTTTTGAGAGAAAAACCTTACGCCTTTGTAGATTTGTGATTGTGAAAGATCAGCCCGTTAGAATTGTAATCCGATTTCAGTACTGTGTTCCTATCGATGCAGGCTACAACTGGACGTAAGTTTTGTTACGTTTAGACATCATAATATTGTCAGAATTGAATATGAATCAGATATGATGTTTCTGCTACAGTAGACATGGTATAATTGAAGTCAGATTAAAGAATAGATTGGTTATGCAATTGTTATGATTTTCGAAAGATATTGATTGAGATTTGAAATCAGAGTAGTGTTGTTTCTGATTTTGAATATACCGATATTGAAATTATGAGTTGTACTGGCATTGATTATGAATTCTGGTACTATATTTGTGATGTTGGGATTGACGGGATTATCGAGATTTCATTGTTATGCCGTTGAAATATCAGTTGATTTAGATTGATCAGATTCAATAATGATCTCGAGGGTATCGTGATATCGTTTATATGAATTAGATTGTACCTTGTTCAGACATGGATCAGATTATATACTGAATTGAGTATTGATCAGAACAGTTTTTGAATCGAGTTATATACTGATATGGTATTTATATGATTGTCATTATCAAATTTGGATATGGACAGATTGGGATACGAGACTTCGTCTTCATCAGACCGAGAAGACAAAGGTATAAATTGATGTTTATTGGGAGATCGACTTGAGTTAGATTCTACTCGAGTTTTCCTAAACCACATACTTATATGGTATTGTTTTTATACCTTTATGTTGTACTGATTATGTTTATTCTATTGACATAGAAAGTAGAAAGCAGAGAGCTATTGAATAAGAGTCACTGACAGAGGGGCCAGACTATGACAGAGCCGTCACTTACCCATTGCACATTGTCAGAATAGGCATAGTCTTGGTAGATACTCCAAGACACCGGACGTTTGATCATATCGATGTGATTATGAGTAGAGCCGCTCTTATCAAAGATATTCGATATAGCGAGGGCCAAGTCCGTAAATAGGAACGTAGCAATTACAACCACCGCGAACGTAAGAGATAGGTGGGAGATTTGTTACATTCCTATTCACCGGGATCCCTAGATTAGAATGAGAGATGAATTGAGTCTTAGATATCGAGACTAGAACTTGATTTACAGATTTGTTTTGATTTATGTTTCGTAGATTACGATTTATGTGTTATTTACAGACTGGTATTGATACATGTTGTTTGATTATGCTACATGTGATTAGATATAATTCATGCTTTTATGTTAATTCAGTTAACTGCATGTATACATTATTTATACTGGGATTTATTCTCACCGGAGTATCCGGCTGTTGTCTTGTTTGTATGTGTGCATGACAACAGGTGGGACAAGATCGGGGTCAAGAAGATGATGAGAGATCGAGATTAGAGTGGTGATTCCGGACTTGGATGTAGACTTGGTTTAATACTTGAAATTTAGCAGTTAAACCTTAGATTAGTTTGAACTAGAAGCATGTTGTACAAGATTTGTATTATTATACTGGTTTGTATAATAGATTGATTCCATTACCTTCCGCATTTTAAAAGAAAATTTTTAGACCCTGTTTATCTTAATTGATAATTAAATCCCAAAGATGATTAAGATGATGATTAGCGTCCGGGTCCCCACACGTTCTGCCCGAGATACTCAGCTGATCATCTCCTGGAGCTCGGACGGTAATATTCTACCGCTCAGGCGCCAAACATTCTGTCCAATGAGTTTATTGGCGCTCGGGCGGTTCTTTTCTACCGCTCGGGCGCCAGATGTTCGGTCCAACATCTTGGCTTATACTGTAAAGATGCCCTGCTTCTTCATTTGAGTTCCTATAACCTCAATTCTGTCAATTAATCAGCGTCTGATTATAGTAATTAAATCTTGGGCATTACAGCTAGCATATAAAGTCACAATGTTGTCCCGGGTCATAAGGACTAATGGTGTACAAACATAAACTAGGACGTTTTCACTCGATAGGTGAGAACCACTTGGAAAGTTCTTTATGGAGGGTTGTACAGTGCTCTACAAGGAGCACCTATCTGCATGCTCGAACATCACAATGTCCCCTACCAATGGAACATGGTACTCACATCGCAGATACTAGTTTCAAACTCGAGCGGCCTTTATCCTTCTTAGCGGTGGCTGAATCGAATATGACTGTTTAGAATATACAATATTTCAAATATGAGTTTCATGATACTCATCATATGAGCATCTCATATTCTTTCTACTATTTGTATATTCAAGGACTTTATCTGTACAACAAGCATGTGTATACAGATAAATATGAGCCAACTCAATAATTTCAAATATTATTAAAATAAAAATTCTTTATACATATAGTTTCAATGTGAACACTCAGCCAACACTTGGCTCGACGGGCACCTACTCTATCAGTACATATACTTGTAATTTCTGGTACATGTGTTGAGTCTTTAGACTCACTAGATGTGTGTGATGCAGGTGAGCTTGATATCGATGAGACAGGAGGTGCCGAACTCTGAGCCGGCAGGCCTGGTGGGGCGTCACAACCCTTGGACAGCACTGCACATTTATGATTTTATGATGTTGAGAGTATATGAGTATTTTTATACGCTGATTTATTTCAATGTTGGATGTTAAGATTTTTACTCGATTGTGTTCCGTTAAAATTTTATTAGCAATTACCTATGATTATTTTGGTAAGATATTTTAAGTAAGACTGCATACATGCAATTCAAATAATTGCTTATTTTTGAAATGTGAGTTTTAAAATATATATATATATATATATATTTCCGCATTTTTAAATTAGTAGACGTTACAACACGTGTTGGTACAACGAGAACAATTGTCAAATCTTGGGTTAACAACGATTACTTGAGATAGAAACCGAACTTAAACAATTTTTCTTGGCTTGGAGATCAAAGATCTAGTTTCCAAGAGATATAGAACACTATCTTCCTTGGAATCCCTAATCATCTTCCTCGAGATTAAATCTTGGAATTGATAATGAGAAGGAAAATTGTAAACTCGATAGTTAAAATATTTTGTACGTTTATTTATAGAAAACACATTATAAGACAAGGAACGAACATGCAATACATTGATGAACTATCAAAAGGGAAAATAAGAAAAATTCCTTTCCCTGGAACCGAAGCAAATGACCCATCTGTAATTTTATTTTTTTCCCTTCACAAGGAATATATGATGAAAAGTATCAAGAGAAGCCAATTTTGATCTATAGCACCCGAATCTAAAACCCAGGAGTTGCTAGATGTGGTCATGAAAAAACAACGAAAAAATATCTATTAGTTATATTATATTAGTAATATTATATTTATTAGTGCCTTAGGATATTTTAGTCTACTTACTTTCATTGTAAACCTTAACTATATAAACTCTTTATGTTGTTTCTACGGTTCAATAAGAAACCATATTCTTCTTTTCTCTATGTTATCATGGTATCAGAGCCGCCTTATAAATTTGTTTGATGTTTTGAGAGACTGTTAATCGAGTCTATAGTTATTGGAGATCGAATTACGTTTCTCAAATTTGAAAAGAAAAAGAAGAAAAAGAAGGGGATTTTTCGGATTTTCGGAGTTTTCAGGAGCAGCAAGACGAGAATTACGATTTCTCACGTTTCAGCCGTTGGATCGTCTTGAAATTTTGACAATTGGTTTAGAACATATAGAGGTACATTCTAAACGGTGGAGATCATTTTTTTTTCTAAGACTGTTCGGTTAGGAAAAACGAGACTGCAATTTGGGATTTGGAATTTTCGGTTTTTCAGATTTTTCACTTTGATTTGTTCTCGCTTTATTTGATTGGATTTTGTCAATTTTTGGATTTTTCGACTCTGTTGATTTGGTTATTTGGGGATTTCAAATTCTGTTGATTCAAGGATTTCAGATTTGGGGATTTCTTCTCTGTGTCTCTTTAATTATGGCTAGCCGTAAGGATCTCCTCAGTCGATTAATATTCAATTGGATGGTAAAAACTACACATATTGGAGCTATGTTATGAAGAATTTTTTTCGTGGAAAATCTATATGGAGCTATGTTACAGGTGTGCGGGTTAAACCTACAGACGACCAGGCAAACGATTATGCGGCTTTGGTCGTCAATTGGGAGGCTGATAATTCGAAGATTATTACATGGATTAAAAATTCTGTTACTCAATCTATTGGTGTTCAGTTGGCTATGTATGAGACAGCTAAAGAGGTATGGGATCATCTGGCTAGATTGTATACGCAATCTAACTTCGCCAAACAGTATCAATTGGAGTCAGATATTCGCACACTTCCGCAGAAAGATATGAGTATTCAAGAGTTTTATTCTGCCATGACTAATCTCAGTTGGCTCTCACTGAGTCTGCAGAGCTACGAGAATTTGAACCGTTTATTTTTCGTAGAGAAGCACAACTTCTGGTACAGTTTTTGATGGCCCTTCGGAATGATTTCGAGGGATTGTGTGGGACAATTCTACATCGTTCTCCTCTTCAATCTGTTGATTCAGTGGTTAATGAACTGTTAGCAGAGGAGATTCGGCTTAAGTCTAAAGTAGATAAGGTGTCTGTCACAAATACGACCCCATCCGTCTTTGCTGCTCCTCAACATTCTCCACCTAGCAACCAAAACAGATCAGCTCCTAAGGTCTCTCCGGATGAATGTGCTTTCTGCAAGGAGAAAGGTCATTGGAAGGCTCAGTGTCCGAAATTGCTGAGTAAAGGCAAGCAACAGCAGCAACAACGACCACCACAACAACAACGCCCGCCGCAGACTGCACCATGGTCGTATCGCCCACCTCAGTCCAACAAATCAGTTGCTGCCCCGTATTTGGATCCATATATGTTTGAGCAGTTTCAGCAGTTCCTTACTTCACAGTCTCATGCCATGTCAGCCTCCTCTCCTAATGGTTTGTCTTTGTCTGCTAAATCAGGTAAATCGTCTCCTTTATGGATCTTAGATTGAGGCGCTTCTCATCATATGTCTCCTAATATTGATTTTTTTACGTCTGTTACTTCTGCTCCCTCTTTGTCTGTCATGACCGCCGATGGTACTCCAATGCCATTTGTAGGAATTGGCTCTATTAGCACATCTCGTGTATCTCTAGCAGATGTATACCATATTCCTAGTCTAACCTTAAATTTTGCATCTTTTGGTCAATTGTGTGATTCTGGTCTCTCAGTTCTTTTTACTTCTACCAATTGTTGTGTTCAGGACCCGCATCTCAGAGGGTGATTGGGACAGGCCGTAGGGAATGGGGACTCTATGTTTTGGATGAGCTCCAAATATCAGATATTGCTGCTTCTAGTGTGGATTTGTCGTCTTTTCGTTTGAGTTTTTTGTCTTTTGATTTTTATCTTTGGCATTCTCGTTTGGGTCATGTTTCTGCCTCTCGTTTAAAATTTTTGTTGTCTAAAGGAGTTTTAGGTCATTTATCCAGTCATGATATTTCTGATTGTCGTGGTTGTAAACTGGCTAAATTTTCAGCCTTGCCATTTTATAAAAGTATTTCTTTTTCTATTGCACCAATTGATCTTGTGCATTCTGATGTGTGGGGACCCTCTCCTGTATCCACCAAAGGGGGTTCCAGATATTATGTTTCGTTCATTGATGATTTCACTCGTTATACTTGGGTTTATCTTATGAAACACAAGTCTGATTTTCTTACCTTATTCAGTAACTTTAGAGCCCTTGTGAAAACCCAACATTCCTCTGTCATTAAACGTTTTTAGTGTGATTTGGGGGGTGAATACACATCTAACAGTTTTTCTCAGTTACTTGCTTCTGATGGAACTATCCACCAAACCTCGTGTACAAAACACTTCTCAACAAAATGGTGTTGCTGAAAGGAAACATCGCCATCTTGTTGAAACAGCTCGTTTGTTTTTGTTGTCAGCCGAGATTCCAAGTGAGTTTTGGGGGGAGGCAATACTTAGAGCTGCTCATGTGATCAATAGAATTCCTATATCTCATAATTCCGGTTTGTCCCCTTTTGAAAATTTATATAGTCATTCACTTGGTTATTCATTTTTGCGCGTCTTCGGTTGTACTTGCTATGTTCTCCGGCCAGATGTTGAGCGTAATAAATTGTCTCCTCGGTCCGCCTTATGTGTCTTTTTGGGTTATGGTGTTGGTCAAAAAGGATATCGTTGTTTTGACCCAGTTAGTCAAAAACTGTATGTCTCGCGTCATGTTGTTTTTTAGAGCATGTTCCCTTTTTTTCTGTTCCTGCTAGTTCTCATCACATGACACGGTCAGATTTAGTTCGTATTGATCCCTTCGATACCGACCCCGACGAAGTTCTATCTGATACTTTGGTTCACGAGGCATCCACCTCTCATGCCCCTGCTCCTACGACCACCCAGTTGTCGGATGAGATTGCGGAGGATCCTCCTCTGCATCATTCTACTCTTACTCGTAAGTCTACTTAACTCCCTGATTTTGAGTACTCTTCTTATTCTACTTCCTTTGCTTCTTTTGTTGCCTCTGTTCATCTTCTTTCTGAGCCTTTGTCCTATAGAGAGGCAGTTCGTGATCCTCTTTGGCAGGCGGCTATGGCTGAGGAACTTACTGCTATACACTAGACTCATACATGGGATTTTGTTTCGCTGCCGTCCGAAAAACATACCATTGGTTCTCGTTGGGTCTACAAGATTAAAACCAAATCCGATGGATCTATTTAACGATACAAGGCCCGACTTGTTGCTAAAGGCTATTCCCAAGAGTATGGCATGGATTATGAAGAAACTTTTTACCCCTATTGCAAAAATGACGACTGTTCGCACTCTGATTGCAGTTGCTTCTGTTTGTCAATGGAAAATATCTCAGATGGATGTCAAGAATGCCTTCTTGAATGGCAATCTTCATGAGGAAGTTTATATGACGCCTCCTCCCGGTGTAGCTCATCAACCTGGTAAAGTTTGCAAACTTCGCAAAGCTCTTTATGGTCTCAAACAAGCACCACGTGCCTGGTTTGAGAAATTTTCCATAGTGATCACTTCGTTTGGCTTTCTTCCTAGTCACTACAATTCGGCATTATTTGTCAAGCGTACAACGGCAGGTCGTATTTTATTATCCTTGTATGTTGATGACATGATAATTACTAGTGATGATTATAATGGTATTGAGTCTTTGAAGTCTGAGTTGGCACGTTGCTTCGCTATGAAAGATTTGGGTGTGCTACATTATTTTTTGGGAATTGAAGTTGCCTATTCTCCAAAAGGCTATCTCTTATCTCAATCAAAGTATATAGCAGATTTGTTTGAGCGTACTCGACTCACTGACCACAAGATTGTTGGTACTCCCCTTGAGACTAATGCTAGATACTCTCCGTCGGATGGCACTCCTTTGACAGATTCCAGTCTCTATCGTACCATTGTAGGCAGTTTGGTTTATCTTACTCTGACTCGCCCCGACTTTGCGCATGCTGTTCATGTGGTTAGTCAGTTTTTCACTGCTTCTACTACAGTTCATTGGGCTGCCGTTCTTCGTATTCTCAGGTACCTTTGGGGCACTCAGTTTCATAGTCTCTTGTTCCCTTCTACGTCTTTGTTAGAGCTGCGTGCTTATTCTGATGCGGATTGGGCTGGTGATCCTACGGATCGCAAATCGACCACTAGATTTTGTATTTTCCTTGGTGACTCGCCTATTTCGTGGAAAAACAAGAAACAAGATGTCATATCTCGCTCTTCTACAGAAGCAGAGTATCGTGCCATGGCCTCGACTACCTGTGAAATCGTTTGGTTACGCCGGTTGCTTGCTGATATGGGTATTTCTCTTTGTCACCTTACTCCAGTACATTGTGATAATCAGAGTGCTATTCAGATTGCACACAATCAAGTTTTTCATGAGCGAACCAAACATATCGAGATTGATTGTCATGTCACTCGCCACCACCTACAGATCGGCACCATCACATTGCCCTTCGTTTCTTCTCATCTGCAAATTGCTGATATGTTTACAAAAGCACTCTCGGCTTCATGCTTCCGTTTCTCGTCTGACAAACTCTCAATGCTTATCGCTGTAGCATCGTGAGTTTGAGGGGGAATATTAGTTATATTATATTTGTAAGGCCCGAGAATTTGATTACCGTAATCTGAGATTAATCTGAAATGATTTGGCAATAATTAATACGATTATTGATTTTTAATCGAGATAATTACGAAAGGGCTAACCGAGACACGAAATGAGATCGCGTGTGAAAATGGATGTGCGAGGACAGTAGCATCGGCGCACATGCGCGATCGGATGCGCGCACCTGCGCCAAACAGGCAGAAGACCTCGCGCATATGCGCGAAGTCTATGCGAGTGACTCCAGAGAGTCTCGCGCATATGCGCGGAGATGAGTCGCGCATATGCGCGAGGCGATGTGCAGGATATATGCGGAGACAGTAGGTCTCGCGCATATGCGCGATGTCATGCGCGCATATGCGCGAGTAGTCTGGGAGCCGGACAGTGCTTCCGGCGGATATGCGCGGATTTTGGGCGCGCATATGCGCGTGGCATGCAAAACGTAAGATTGCCACTTGGCTTATTGCATAAACGTGTATATATATATATACATACAAACGTTAATCTTTAGAAGAATCGAGAAAGGGCCGAAGAAAGGGAAAGAAAATCCTTACGCCTTTTGTGAGAAATCCATCTATCTGATTTTGAATCCGACTTCAGTACCGAGTTCCTAACGACGCAGGCTATAACTGGATGTAAGTTTTGTTACGTTTAGACATGTTCTGAAATTATGATATTGTCAGAATTGAATATGAATCAGATATAGTGTTTCTGCTACAGTAGACAGTGTATAATTGAAGTCAGATTAAAGAATAGACTGTTTATACAATTATTATGATTTTCGAAAGATATTGATTGAGATTTGATATCAGAGTTATGTTATTACTGATATTAAGTGTACCGATATTAAGATTACGAATTGTATTGATACTGATTGTGAATTCTGGTATTATATCTGTGATGTTGA